>NW_004955454.1:8051102-8184286 GCF_000276665.1 Chinchilla lanigera | reverse complement strand
AATGAGTACATGAGGAAAACTTTCAATATCACTGGCCATAAAAGAAATGCAAACTAAAACAACACTGAGATCCCATCTTACCCAGGAAGAATGGCCGTCATTAATAAATCCAATAATAACTTGCAAACTAGTACAACCACTGTATAAATAAATATACAGATTCCTCAAAAAACTAAAGCTAGAAATTTCAGTCAACTCAGTTATTCCCCTTCTAAGTATCTTCCCAAAATATATAAAGACATCATATTGCAGTAATACATGCATATCCATGTTTGTAGCAACACGATTTCTAATAGGTAAGTCTTGGAAGCACGCTGTATGTTTATCAACGAATGAATGGACAAAGAAATTGTGATAGTCACATACCATAGAGTACTACTCTGCCATGAAGAAGGATGACTGGGTCTTTTGTAGGAAGATGGACGCACTTTGAGACCATAATGTTAGGTGAAATAAATCAGACACACAAACTTAAATGTTGCATGTTTTCTCTTATATGAAACAGAGAGAGGGGAATACAAAATAAAAATGCAGCTAGGAGGGAAGGTAGGAGAAGAAGACATGAAAAGAATTAAGATGTGTCATGTGCACGCATGAACTCCCCATGATGAATGCAATCATTACACATTGCAACATGTACTAATAAAATTTAAAATTTTTAAACAAAATAAAACAAAACTATGTGAAGCAAAAACTGGTAGAACTAAAAGGAGCAGAATACTCCATAATTATGATCAGAGACATCATCTCTTTCTCAAGAAGTGTGAAGACATCCTGACAGAAAACCAGCAAAGATAATGGAATAAATCAAAACATTGTTAATGTACAGGTTCTAAGCAATATTTATAGAATATGTGGAATTTATAGACCTCTTTACCCAGCAACAGCAAAGAAGTAGTTTTTAAGGACAAAGGGAAAATATATACAGATATCTTGTGCCATGAAGGAAAAATTCAGTTTAAAAGAACTAAAATCATACATTCTGTGACCACAATGGTGAGAAATCAGTAACAGGAAAATATCCAAATGCTTAGAATTAAAATTCTCTCTGACATACATCTAAAATTCTATAGATCAAAGAGGAAGTCTCAAGGAAAATCAATAATCACACTGAATCTAGTGCAACTGAAAATAAAACATAGCGAAATGTGTGGGGCAAATTAAAACAGTGCTGGGAAATTTGAACCACTGAATGCGTACAATAGAAAGGAAGACCATACATCCATATGCAAAGGAATGAAACTAAACCCTCACCTTTCAACATGTACAAAAAAAAAAAACAACTCAAAACAGACCAAAACCTTAACATTAGACCTGAAACTAAGCTACCAGGATAGAACATAGAGGAACACTTCAAACAGAGGTATAGATAATGTTGTTTTGGACAAGACCCCAAAAGCACATACCAAAAACAAATGAATATAACTATTATATTAAATTAAGAAGTTTCTCCATAGCAAAGGAAACAATCAACAGTGGAGAAACTCCTGGTGTGGTTCAATATTCAGAATAGCAAAGAACTCAACAATTTCAACAGCAAACACAGTCTAACCTAAAAGTGGGCAAAAGATCTGAATAAACATTTATCAAAACAAAGTATAAAATGGTCAATAAATAAATAAAGGTGTGTAGGTATCTTTTAGATATGCTGAATTAATGTCCCTTGGATATAGACCAGGAAGAGGGGTCGTTGGATGGATGCCAGGGTCACTATTTCCAATTTCTAAGAAATCTAAATACTGTTTTTCATAATGGCTATACAAGTTTACATTCTCATCAGCAGTATACAGTTTCCTTTTTTTTCTTGCATTCCTGCCAAAATTCCTTATTTTTAGCCTTCTTGAAAATAGTTATTTTACTTTCACTGGGTGAATGGCTAAATGCAATGTGGTAAACTCATACCATGGAATCACAGACATGAACTATTGATATAGATAATGACCTGTATTACTCTCCAGCGAAATATCCTGAGTGAAACATGATACACACCATAGGAATCCATTTTTGTAAAATGTTTGAACTGATAAAGTTACAGAAATAGAGAACAGTGTGATGCTCGTTACATTTGAGGTGCATGGGGGTAAGAGGAAGTGGAGCTGTCCCCTGAGAAATATTCTGTGCCTGGCTGTGCCAATAATAGAATCCTAGTTGTGGTACTGTCCCATAAGTTTGCAATATGTTATTACTGAGGAAAACCGTGTAAGGAGTACAAGGGATCTTGCTCTGTTCTTTAACCAATAGATAATCACAGTTCATTGGCATCAAAGCTTAATGAGAATAAAGGAAAAAGATTTTTGTCATTTTTATTGTCTCCTATCCAGTATGCTGCAGCTGGAAAATGTCCATCTTTCCTGAGCATTCTGCAGAATTCCTAAACAAATTGCTTACTGGTATATTCAGTACTATGTGTTTTCCATTCCACAGTATTATGGGCCCCTTGATTTGAAGAGCATATAAAGTTTGACTGAGAAAGGGATTACTCACAAAAGCCAAACACTAGTCTGAGGCTGGAGACCCCTTCAAAATCTATATGACTTCAAAAGTCATTTAGCCTCTTTGGCCTTCATGTCTCTTCCTACAAATGGATCCAAATTTTGCCATTGTATCAAAAAGCAAATTCCATGAAACTGAATATTATACCGCTACATAGACATGGTGTCCTGTTCTTCACCTTCTCTTTAATAAGCCAATTATCAAGAAGCAATCAGTGCTGTTCTTTTTCTCTTCTCCTGGTGTCAAAGGATCCATATCTAAGTAGTCACCTCTGCCCTATTTGAGCATCACCGTCTCCATTAGCTAGAAGAACATAGACCAGAGATAATCCCAATACTTAGCAAATGTTGATATACGGCCCCGGCAAGAAATGAAGCTGATGGTTTAAGAAGAAAAAGCAGTAGTTGCAACAACAACAGTAAGAGCTAAAATTGATGGGGTACCTGTATTACATAAGTTCTGGGGGGTTTTTTGTTTTTTGTTTTTTGGTTTCATTTTGTGGATACAAGATAAAATTTCATAGCAAAATAATAGGAGAATAACAATAGTTAGTACATTACATGTTTTTATCTTTAAAGTAGTTGCTCAAGGTATAAGATATGGACATAAAAATTTCTCCAATCAATATTAGCACAAATCTTCCTTTTTAATGATCTAAGAGACACTAATAGTACAACTGACCTGCATTTCTTCCTTTTTTCACTACTGTCCTTTTCCTTTTTACCCACCCTAATTCCTTTTTCCTTTTGAACTATTTCTTCCCATTTCACAATATCTGTTGTACATTTTAGACCTTATTTACCCTTTCAAAGTCTTACACAAGGGAGACAATCCAATGTTTATACATGTGAGTCTGATTTATTTCACTTATAAGTATAGTCTCAAGTTGTACCCATTTACCCATAAAAGTTTCAAGTTTATCCTTCTTTATGGCTGAGTAGTACTCTATTGTATAAAAATACCACATCTTTTTTTTATTTTAGTGATAAAAACAATGATACAAAATCTCAAAACAAGATAATAAGAAATTGGCTAATATATTGCATATTTCTATCTTCAAAGTAGTTGCTCAGATTATAAGATATAGGTACCATGTCTTTTTTATCCATTCTTCAGTTGATGGGCATTTGGGTTGTTTCCAAGACTTAGCTATTACATATTATGCTGCTCTAAATATGGGAGTGCATACATCACTGTGGTAGGACATCTTTAATTCTTCTGGGAAAATACCCAAAAGGGGAATAGCTGGATGGAAAGAGATCTGTTTTAAGAGTTCTCTAGACTTTAATTTTTAGAAGCAATCCCACAAGGTAAGTGTTAATATCCCTACTTCACACTTCATACAGAAAGACCCTGTGATCCCTCACTTCCAGCAGGACCACTGGGCCCACATAGGACACTCCAGGGAGCCGAGGTCGGTCCCAGCCCTGCCCAAAGGTTCTCAAAAAGGCTGGCTGAGTTCCTGCTTTCGGTGCTTGAATGGAACATGAGGAGAGGCACATCTGGGACCAGGGCAGCCAGGAAGGGTGGTAACTGCACTAGCCGTTCTCCCACTCCAGAGAGTCACCAGCCAGGGCTGCATGGAGGCCTGCAGCATCCGTAGCTGATTCCAATGACTTTCTTTGAACTTGATGCTTATCCACTTAAAGGCAAATACACAAAATATCATATTTTATTTCTTTTCAAGACCTGAAATAAACACAGTCTCGCTGTCAACATTCAAAGTGACTAAATCAACCCTTCCTATGAGCATTTTCATTCAATGGCAAGAGCTTGGCAATGCTTTTGAAAGCTACTGTCTGGTGGCCAACATAATGTGTAGGGAATCAACAAACCCCTTGCCGGCTATGGTCTCCTTATTGGTAATGGTGTTCCCTTAGACTGAAGCTCTGGTTACCAGAGTCACACTAATGACAGATGAAAATGTTCTATAGCCACATGTTCTACAGGGTGTCCTATAGCCAAAATTAGTCACGTGGCCCACTAGGGCAACGCCATGTCGCATGTTGGACCTGACAGGTGAACACTGCACCATGGGCCTACATGGTCCATGGGAAACACAGAAGGCAGGTACTGGGAACTTTATGCATCTCCAGCCCAGCAGGAGCACGGCATGTGCAAAACTAAACGAGCAAACCAGAGATGAGAGCGCAAGCAGGACAGAGCTGGCTCGACTGCTAATGTGTACACAGTCATCTGTACATTTACAGTCTGGAAGCTGCAAAAGCTGGAGTCAAGCTTGTTTTATGGTTCCATAGGAGCCAAATATGACATTGAAGTGAACCATTCCATTAATATTGTATCATTGTGTCAATCTGGAATGCGTTTTAATTGAAAGCACCCCTTGAAATGGTCTCCTTTGTTGTATTTTCTTGTTGGCTCGTTTTATCAACATCTGCTGTGTTTAGACAATATGAATTAAAATTGAGGAATGCTGTTTGTCCTCGGCTACTTTTGTTGAGAGTGTAACATCCCCAGATTGGCAGTGTTTATGTAAATCAGTGTGGCTGACACAGCCATCATAAACACATGAGGAAAATATAACAAACACATTGTTCACACAGGAAATGTTTGTTTTGAGAGTTGGCTTTGGTCTCAACAGATTGATGAAGAGTTGCTGATACCACAGATCTGGCTGCACTGGACCCCAAGCCACTCCACCAGCCAGCCAGGCAGGGCCGCCCCCAACAGCCTGCAGTCAGCAGATCAAGCGTCCAAAGCATTGCCCCAGCCCCGAGGTATCTGCTGAGGTCCTCCAGCTGCAGCTCCAACGGTAAGATGGACTCATACTGTGTGTGTGCAGAGAGCCTGTCTGTACCCACAGCTCCACCCCAGGGTGTCCTATAGCCAACGGCACACCATCACAAGACGCAAAATAAGAACGGTTCCAGCGAGGCCCTCTGACCGTAGGCCCTAATCTCATTAAGAAAGAAAGGATGGTAGAAAAATAATCATACATGTGCACAGTGGCACAAATGTACAGTGATGTTCACAACAGCATGGTTTACATGTCTAAAAGTCTAGGAATTACTTACACATCCAACCCGGAGTGAATTGGTTAGACACCAGTCCATCCTAACTACCGTACACATGAAACAAGAGGAGACGTGAGTTACTTGTTGACAGTCTCTACCTGCCTTAGATGCATACACAAACAGCCCACAAGAAGACATAAAACACACTACCATTTGTAGTGTGTACCATCTGATGAAAAAAAAGTTTTATATTTGCTTGTATAGGTTTAGGATATTATTTCCAACTGGTAGTTACTTTGAGGGAGAAGTCCTGGAAAACTATGTGTTTAAAACTGGAGATAATCTTGCTTATTATTTTTTTATGCTGTTAGATTTTTCATGTGTGTGTGTTATGTAAAGTATTTCCAGAAACACTCACTAAAGTGGCTATGATCAAAACAATAATAACATGTGCTAGCAGGAATGTAGAAATACTGAAACCCTCATACATGGCTAGCAAGAACTGAAATTAGTACAGCCACTTTGGAAAACAGTCTGGCATTTCCTCAAAAAAAATTAAACACAGAACCACCATCTGACGCAGTAACTCTACACATATGTTGCTATTCTTGTGTTTTGTTTTGTTTTGGTAATGCTGGGGATTGAACCCAGGGTTTTGTACCTGCAAGGCAAGAGCTCTCCCACTGAGCCACATCCCCAGCCCAAACTTTTTTTTTATACCAAGAATTAAACTCAAGACCTTGCACTTGCCAGGCAGGTGCTTGGGCTGCTGAGTTATATCCTCAGCCCCAACTCCACTCATATGTATATACCCAGGAAAAATAAAACCCTACGTGCACCTAAAAACTTGTAGATGAATGTTCACAGCAGCATTGTTGCGCAAGAAAAAGAAAAAGCCCCAATGCTCATCAGTTGAGGGTGAACGTGCAAGCAAAATGTAGCATATCCAGGCAATATGTTCAGAAGTAGAAAAGAATGAGGTACTGATGTGTTGACATGGGTGAAGCTTGAAAGCATTATGCTAAGTAGGTCTTAGCATAATATGTGGCCAGTCACAAAAGAGTACATATTGCAGCCAAGGCATGAACCAAAACAATCACACATAAGGAATGAATGTCTAATGGCAAAATTGCAGTTATCTACCCTCTAATTGGAGGAGAACACACAGAGAGTTTTCCTGAAATGTCTGAAATTCCCCCACTCAGTGGGCAGTGAGTTGATCTTCTGAAACATGAAGCCAAAACTCATATAATGAGTTGAAGCTGGGCACTCTAGACATGTCTCTGGGAATCCTGACTCTTAGCTCCATAAACACTAACCCAACGTGTGTGTCCAGAAGGCCTGTGAACACCCAAAACATTTTCCTACCATTGGCTACATCATAGTGCTGCTCACACCCATTCTGCATGCTTTCCTACCTTTGCTTTTCAAGATCTCAACATCCATGAGTGCTTGGTCCTTGGAGAAACAGATGAATGAACAGAGGTCAAAAAGTAGTCTAAGTGCAGAGGTACTCTGTGACAACCCCAGGGAATGGGGTTGCAGTTCTGATTCCAAGACTCAGCATGCTGAAAGCATCAGCCCCTGGTGTATGTTACTTGAATTGCAGAGATTGGAGGGTGTATTATGGACAAAGGATCAAGGATCTGGGCCTGTAGTCTCAAGACACCATAAAGCACCTTCCTCATAGCATTTAGAGAGGAAAGCATGTGGCTTCTCACCATCTCTGCCTGGTTTCCCAGACACTCCCTACTTGCTGTTCACTTATTTTTCTTATGTGTGAAGTCTATACCTTTTTTTTAAGTCCCTGCCTTTGACCAAGGGCTCAAGGATCAAAACCAAGGAAAAAGAATGGCGTTTACCACAGGTGGCAGAATGAAGGAAGCCGTGGTGGAGAGAACTTCCTCTGGATATTCACATGTAGCTAAAATGTGATCCAATATGGCACTTGTGGCTGAAATCTGTGTGGAAGACCATTATACCCAAAGATACTGACCATGGTGTTCCTACAGGAGAAAATGATGTCAAGGAAGTTCTTGAGCTTGTTATAACTTCAAGTTGTAAAATATCTGACAAGATCAACAATCTACTAACATTCAATTATTGTATTGCTGGAGGGATCCAGTATAAGATCTCTGTTTCTAAATGAGATAGATACATTTTTATGCACAAAATCCTACTGTCTTCCTACGCTCTCTGGGAGGAGCAGGACCATTCCATTGTGACTTCAAAAGGGCACTTTTGAACACCACAGATCTTCTGAGCAGCAATGCAGGAAATCAAAGTTAGGAGATAGCTGAGATCAACATATTGGGTCACGATGAAAGAGTTATATGACTGTTTACTATTGCTTTGTTTGACAGAAGGAAATAATTACCTCTGGAAAACACTCGACTTCGGAAGAGAAATAACACCTCCTTCCCAGAGCTTGGAATTGTTCTCCATAGTCTGCAACCACAGAGTATGTCTTAGTGTCTAGAAAGAGACTTTGATTATACCACATTTCTGAAATGAAGAATCTTTCTTTTAAATAATGCCACTTGGGTGAAAGGGGTACAAAGAAAGTAAAGAAGTTCCACTGTATTTAAAATCTATTTGTAGAAGCAATATTCTGTGATTTATAAGGTGCAACATTTTCTTTACCGAGTTCTAAAAGAATGAGAAATTAATAACCACTGTTGTGCACACCTGTAATCCCAGCACTCTAGGGGACTAAGGTAGAAGGATCACAAGTTCAAGTCCTACCTAGGCAATATAGCAACTTAATAAGACCCTATCTCAATTTTTTTTAAAAAAGACTGGCTATAACTCAGTGCAAAGGCTGTGGGTTCAATCTCCAGTGTCACAAAAATAAAATAATAAGAATGAAAAAGAATGTCAAAATATGTTACTTGTGTTATAATTCAGAACTCTTATATTTATAAATTCATGTGCAAGTTTTTTCAGCAATAACCATTACATGCATATCAGTCAATCAATTGCTCAACTATTTACTGAGAATAATCCAATATCCAACCATAGAGCTGGTCATTTATCACTATCTATAAATTGTCATTGTCACTTTATCATTGTCAACATTGTAAGACTTCAACAGGTATTTTCACCAAGCCTCGCTAAAAATAGTAACCAAGTCCATTTTTAACACTCACAACGTTTTTGGCCCCTGAGCATCTTGTGAACAAAGTCACAGGATTCAACCTTCCTTATCTAAAACACTGAAATGCTCAATGCAAACTTCAAACCGAGAACAATCAAAAGAGATAAAGACGGTCACTACATACTTGTCAGGGGAAAACTGCAAGAGGATGAGATAACAATCATAAACATGTATGCACCAAATATTGGAGCACCTAACTATATAAGACAAATCTTAACAGACATGAAAACCCACATAATTAATAACACTATTGTAATAGGGGACCTCAATACCCCTTTGACACAAAGAGATAGGTCAACTGGACAAAAAATCAGCAAAGAAATAACAGATCTGAACAAAAGCTGCGAACAAATGGACTTAGTAGATGTATACAGAGTGTTCCACCCCACAGCATCAGAATACACATTTTTCTCAGCTGCACATAGGTCTTTCTCTAAAACAGACCATATTCTAGCCCATAGAGCATACCTACTGAAATGCGAAAGAATTGAAATTATCTTATGCATATTATCTGACCACAGTGCAATGAAACTGGAAATTAATGACAGAAGGAACTCAAAAAACTCCATAAACAGTTGGAAATTAAACAACAACCTCCTGAACAACCAATGGATCACAGAAGAAATTAAAGAAGAAATTTAAAAATACCTACAAACAAATGAAAATGTAGATAAAACTTACCGGAATCTGTGGGATGCAATGAAAGTGGTCCTCAGAGGGAAATTTATAGTGGTGAACTCACATATAAGAAAAACAGAAAGAGAACAAATAAATAGCCTCATGCTGCACTTCAAACTTCTAGAAAAAGAAGAACACGTCAAGTCCAAAGCCCAGAGAAGGGAGGAGATTATAAAGATCTTGGCAGAAATTAATGCAATTCAAACAAAGAAAACAATACAAAAAATAAATGAATCAAAGAGTTGGTCTTTGAAAGAATCAATAAAATTGATAAGCCCCTAGCCAACCTTATCCAAAAAAGGAAGACAAGAACTCAAATTCATGCAATAAAGAATGAAAAGAATGAAATTACTACAGATTCCACAGAAATTCAGAAGATCAGTAATACCTACTCTGAAAATCTTTACTCTCATAGCATAGAAAACTCAGAAGAAATGGACAGACTCTTGTATATACATGAATTACCAAGGTTGAGTCAAGAAGATATAAAAATCCTGAACAACTCAATATCAATTAATGAGATTGAAAATGTGATTAAAAACTTACTGACAAAGAAAAGGCCAGGCCCTGATGGATTCACAGCAGAATTTTACAAGAAATTCAGAGAAGATTTAATACCAACACTCATCAAACTCTTCAATGAAATTGAAAAGGAAGCAGTTCTCCCTAACTCATTTCTGGAGGCAAGTATTATACTGATACCAATACCAGGAAAGACCCAACCAAGAAAGAGAATTACAGACCAATCTCCCTAATGAACATAGATGCAAAGATACTCAATAAAATATTAGCAAATAGAATGCAGCAAATCATCAAGAAAATCATACACCACGACCAAGTTGGATTCATTCCAGGAATGCAGGGATGGTTCAATATTCACAAATCAATTAATGTTATACACCATATCAATAGAGTCAAAGACCAAAACCATATGACCATCTCAATAGATGCAGAAAAAGCTTTTGACAAAGTCCAACATGCATTCATGATCAAAACTCTACAGAAAGTAGGAATACATGGTCTTCTCTACCTGATCAAAGCCATCTAGGACAAACCAACAGCCAACATCATACTAAATGGACAAAAACTGAAAGCTTTTACTTTAAAATCAGGAATAAAACAAGGATGTCTGCTGTCACCACTCTTGTTCAACACAGTTCTGAAACCATTAGCCAGAGCAATTAAACAAGAGAGAGAAATAAAAGGAATAAGGATAGGAAAGGAAGAAATAAAATTATCACTATTCGCTGATGACATGATACTTTACATGGAAGACACCAAAAACTCCACAGGAAGACTCCTGGAATTAACTGACAAATTCAGCAGTGTAGCTGGATACAAAGTCAACACTCAAAAATCAATAGCATTCCTATACACAAACAACAAACAGACTGAGAGAGAAATTAAGGAAACCATACCTTTCACAATAGCACTCAAAAAATTGAAATATTTAGGAATCCATCTAACAGAAAAAGTAAAAGATCTATTCGATGAAAACTACAGTACTCTGAAAAAAGAGATCAAACAGGATCTCAATAAATGGAAAAATATTCCTTGCTCATTGATAGGAAGAACCTATCCATTGTGAAAATGGCTGTACTACCAAAATTGTTATACAGAGTCAATACAATTCCTATTAAACTATCATTAGCATACCTCACAGATCTAGAAAAAACATGCCTTAAATTCATCTGGAACCAGAAGAGACCCAGAATAGCAAAAGCACACCTGGGCAACAAGGATAAGTCAGGTGGAATTACAATCCCTGACCTGAAATTATACTACAAAGCCACTGTAATAAAGTCAACATGGTACTGGCTAAAAAACAGACCAGAGGATCAGTGGAACAGACTGGAGGACACAAATACAACCACAAACACACTCAGCCACCTAATCTTTGATAAAGGGGGCAAACAAACTCAGTGGAAGAACGATAGCCTCTTTAATAAATGGTGCTTGAAAAATTGGCTTGGGGCTGGGGATTTAGCTCTGCAGCAAAGCACTTGCCTGGCAAGTGTAAGGTTATGAGTTCGATTCCTGATGCCGGAAGAAAAGACAAAAAAAAAAAAAAATGGAAAATTGGCTTGCCACCTGCTGAAGACTGAAAATAGACCCAAGTCTATCACCATGCACCAAACTCAAGTCAAAATGGATCACAGATCTCAATATTAAAACAGAAACACTAAATCTATTGCAAGAGAAAGTAGGTACAAACCTTGAAGAGATAAGGGTAGGCAAAGAGTTCATGAACAAAAACCAAACTGCACGTGAAATACTTCAAAGAATCAACAACTGGGATCTCATCCTACTGAGAAGTTTCTGCACATCTAAAGAAATCACCAGCAGAGAAAAAAAGAAAACCCACAAATTGGGAAAAAATTTTAGCTGACTGTCAGTCAGACAAAAGTCTTCTATCCAGAACATAAAAAGAATTAAAAAACATCAGGCCCCTCCAATTCAAAGACTCAATCCAAAAATGGGCATCTGAGATGAATATATACTTCTCAGATAAAGAAATACAAATGGCAAATAAACACATGAGAAAATCTTCAACATCATTAGTCATTCAAGAAATGCAAATTAAAACAACATTGAGATTTCCTCTCACCCCAGTAAGAATGGCTAGCTTTAAGAAATCTACCAATAACAAATGCTGGCGAGGCTGTGGAGAAATAGGAACCCTTCTCCACTGCTGGTGGGAATGTAGACTGGTGAAGCCACTGTGGAAATCAGTTTGGAGATTCCTCACAAACTAGGTCTAGAGATCCCATTCAACCCAACTATTCCCCTTCTGGGTATTTTCCCAGAAGATCTGTAAATAGCATATCACAGCAATATATGTGCACGCGTGTTCATAGCAGCACAATTTGTAATTGCAAAACTGTTGAAGCAACCCAAATGTCCATATCCAAGGAATGGATAAAAGAACTGTGGTACTTTTATATAATGGAATATTACTCAGCTATAAAGAAAGATAAACTCAGGGCTTTTATAGGTAAATGGTCACAACTGGAAACCACATCATAAGTGAAATAAATCAGACCTGCCTGTGTAAGCATTGTATGGTCTTCTAGTGTAAGACCTGAAAGAACAAATAAGAACTAGGAGGTATGATAGATATTGTGAAATGAAAGGAAAATGCTCAAAAGTAAAGGGCAACTGGGATGTGAGAAAAGAGAAGGAAAAGAAGGGGAAATTATGTAAGTATGTATATACAGGATAACTAACATAGTTGTACTACTGTCTTCTATTGCCCTACAAAAAGGAAGTTAATGATTACTTGTTTGATCCATCCTGCATGTCTCTATTTGTTTCCCTGAAAAACCACTTTGAAGATATCAATAAGTAATACAACAACCATGGCTAATTTCCTACAACTTTGTCTGTAACTCTGTTTTGTTTGTATTGTTCTTATGCTATTTTGTAAGTGGATGTCTGTCTGTTAATATATTTTCCTTCTTTTAGTTTTACCACTGAAATGCTGACAGCTACAGTACAGAGGGGTTCAGACTATCTTTTTTTCTTGAGGTTTCTAGTATCTCCAGAAAGTTCAGCATTTATGCATGATGTTTCTAAATTTACAATAAAAAAGTAAAAGAAAGGAGGAATATTTCTAACCATTAAAACTATAGTAACCTCCTAGGACATTAAGGATGTGCTAGTCCGTTTCCAGTATTGTGACAAAGTACCAGAGTTAATCCACTTTTAAGGAGGAAAGGAATATTTTGACTCACGGTTTCAGAAGATTCAGTCTATAATTGGTTCCTCTAATTTTTGGACCTGAAGTGAAGCAGAGCACCCTTGAGAGGAGTACATGGTGGAGGAAACTACTCACTTCTACTTGCCAGAAAATAAATAGAAAGAGAGAAAGAGGCTGAGGTCCAAATATCCCTTTCAAGCCCCCCCCCACCATGACCTAACTCCCTCCTGCCTCCTAAGGGTGCCACCACTTCCCCACAGCACCACAAGCTGGATACCAAGACTTCAACACATGGAATTTGGGCAACACTTCTCCAAGCCATAGCAAAGGTGACACAGGAAAAGCAGGAAACAAGTTCCCCATCCTCTTAGGCAAGAAAATTCTAAACTGTATAGCAGAAGGACCCAAAGAAAGGCTAGCGTTACCACAATAAATTTTTTAAAAGCATGTACAAACAATTCACGTGTTCAAAGACCGCCTACCAGAAAAGAACAACAGATGTCATGATTCACCATCTGTCTTGGTTATTCCAGCCAAAGGAAAAACAACAAACAGGCCAACATGTCTTTTTCTAGATGTTCAAGTTTTTGGTGAAGACATACACACATACATTCCTCACTGATATGCCCTTATTTTAAAACCGCTTCTGAAGGAAGATAGGAGGCACTGGTTCATACAGCACAGGAATTGATAACAGCTTTGAAAATCAAATCCACAAAGTGCATTCTCATGGGAAATATGCCACATGTGAGTGCTATGAGGCTTAAGGTGGAGGACATGTTCCATTTGTCTCTTGGAGGTGCCATGAAGATGTCCACTGATAACATCTTATATTATGAGTAGCATCAGTGAGACAAGGCAAAACATCACACAACAGGTCTTACTTACCACCATGCTCCCTTCCCTGAAGGAAAGTGCTGAAAACACAGGGACATCAGTGCCCTAGAAGTAAAGTGCCTTGGGTTTTGTGTGTTTACCTCCTTCAGATGAAATGGCAAAATTCGTTTATAAATTAATGTGAATTAAGTTAGCAAGTGGCATCCTTGAAAGTAGATTTAGTGTAGGAAGAGTGCATTAAACAAATACATGCTGATGGGTCGGAAGGAGGAGAATGTCTGGAAAAGCAAAGTGACAAGAAGTAATAGAGAGAGGCTCAAAGGCACCTCTACCTCCTTCACAGTTTGCACGGACAGCCTGACACTGAGAAAATGTTCTGAGTACAGTGGGGCTCTCGACAGGTGTGGCTTGCTCTCAGTACCTACCTCTCAGTACCTGACCCCTCACTGTGACAGTTCTAACCCATCAAGGATACCAAACAGTAGCAACAAGTTTTACACTCCTAGGGATGAATCTGCAGAAGGAACCACCGTGTTTTAGAAGCAATGCAGTGGGGCATGGCAATGCAAGGTAGACAAGGGAGTCTATGAGATTGCACTTCATAAAGGAACAGTAAGATGAAAATGCCTAGGGTTCCGAGGGATCCCTGTGGGCCTCAGAGCCCTGCTTCATCCTCATCCATGCTTCACCTCAGAATGAGGAAACAGATGCTCAGTTACACCAAGGAGATGGCACCAGGTCTGGTGAGGATACCTGGAACTTTCTTCTGTGGCAAAAGTGACACAATCCAAAACATCTTACCTGCGTACCAAAGAGTTCAATAAAGCACCAAAAGTTATTTACCCACCTGGCAGTTGACCCACATTGAAATTAAAATTCTGAAGAAAGTTTCCAGTATGTTCTATCTGTATTATCCACCCAAAACCCAGGCTGCAGGTCTAAGAAAACATGTTACAGTTCAAAGGTATCTAGATGACATTTTCTCACAATAGCAAACAGCTTTCCTCCAACTTCCAGTCACTGTGGCTACCCCTGAAAGAGGGACCCAGCTGTTTAAGCATACACCAAGCACGGCTGCTTATAAAGCATCATCTTTACTTGGTAAGAGTCATCTTACACAGAGCAAACTGGCCAATCATAGTCACTCCTACATCAATCAACTGCAGCAGCAAACATCCTGGAATCACCTACTTATTAGAAAAAAGGGGGGAAGGGATGAAACACAGACCCTCTAAGCCTTCAAATTTTACGTCCACAATCTGTGCTAGAAAAGTACTCAAATATGGGAACAAGTTAAAGGATATTCATTGCAATGATATTTGCACTGTGACCAATCAGAAAAACCTAAATATGTGTCAAAAGGGAAAATAACTGTCATGGGCAGGGTCTGTAAGGGAAACAACACAGGGCACATAAATTATAGGATTATTTTATAGTACTCACCCAAAGAGCCATATACAAAGAGAGTGCAGGAAATCTGTCCATGTACTAGGGACCCAAAGAATCCAGCTAAGGGCCTGGATCCTACAGCAAAGTCCTTCGTGAATCCAGTGGAAGATCTAGAGCCCATAACAATCCTCCCATGAGTCCATCTTGAGGCCTAGAGCCCATGACAAAGTCTCACACAAGTGTGCTTCACTGATCTGTGCTGAGAAGGCCCAAAGGTCAGCGGTGGAAGCTAGAAAGTCTGTGCCAGAAGGATGAAGGATCTGTGCTAGCAGGCTGAGGGATATGCACTGGAGCCAAGAAGTAACACTCTTAAAGACCAGAGCTCCCCCAAAAGTACCACAGCCATCCTCAGCAACAGTGAGGTCCAGAGCTCCTTCGATGATGAGAACAGCTGCATTCATATCAGGAAAATCCGCATGGCAAGGTCCTCCAGGAGAATGAACGGCCCCAAGAGAACCAACAGCTCTCTAATAGCTTCTCTTCTTCTCCAATTCTGCCTCTTATGCAGCCAGAAACAATCCTCATGTGGGCCTCCCACACCCAGCTCCACACTGGTTCAGTTCACCTGGGTATCACAAGCTGACCACCAGTTGTCAATCCACCACAGTAACTAAATTAACTAAGTCATAATGTAAGTGTTATAATATGACAAACACAGAAATGTCATGAAATAAAATATCAATTGTAAAGGCTAGTTTGTGGAAAAATATGTATAGTATACCATGCAGGTTTTTATATGCCTACATTCTTAAAGTGCACACAAGTGTACACAAACACAAAAATAAAAGATGTAGCAGTTACACCACACTGATAAAATAATTTGCTTCTGGGAAGAGGAAAGAATTACAAAAGCAGGTGATTTTTTTTTAATTTTTATTAAGTCTTTATTCAGCCAACTTTATTCAGTCAACACTTCATGCTAGGAGTTTTTCTATCTCTAGGAAAACAAATGTTTGCTTCCATTCATTTGCTATAATGAATAGTACAAGTATTAGTGAAATAAACATCCTTGTGTCAGCTTCTTTGTACAAGCATAGGAGTGAAACTGCTGATTCACAGTGTATGGGCATTTTTGTGTTTTGTTTCCTATTTTTCAACATATTTAAATGGACGTATAAAAATTGTACATATTGATGAGGTACCAGGTGACGTTTTCATACACCTATACATTGCATAAGTGTTCAAGTTAGGGTAAATAGATCCATGTCTTCAAACATTTATCAGGTTTTTTTGAATTAAAAACACTCCAAATCTGTTCTGTTGGATTTTTGACATGGGTAACACATGATCATTATCTATAGTTACCCTACAGTGCAATAACACAACAGAAATTCTTGCTTCTATCAACCATAATTTAGAACCCAGTAATCAACCTGCTCCTATCTGCCCTCCGTCCTCCTCTCCCCAGCTTCTGCTAACCCCCATTCTCCTCTCCACTTCTATCAGATCAATTTTTTCTTTAGATTTTAAAAAGACATTTTAAAGAGTAAATGGAAAATGTAACAAACAATATAAAACATTTATTGAAACAAAGATACAGTTATATATGTAAATGCAGACTTTTCTACATTCTCCTTATGAGTGAGATAGTGTAGTACTTGTCTTTCTGTGCCTGGCTTATTTCACATAACATAATTATCTCCAGTTCCGTACATGTTTTTCAAATGACAAGATTTCGTCATTTTTAGGGCTGAATTGTATTCCATCATGTATATGCATCCACATGTTCCTTATCCATTCTTCCATCGATGGGCACCTAGGTTTTGTCATTTCTTGGCTATGGTAAACAGTGCTGAAACAAACTTGGGAGTGCGGATGTCCCTGTGACATACTGATTTCATTTTCTTTGCTTGTAACCCAGTATCAAGAGTGCTGGATCATGTGGTAGTTCTGTTTTTAATTTTTACAGAATGCTACAACATTCCAGTATGGTGGAATCAAGGCCTGGAATAGCAGAATCCACTTGGGAATAGGCAGAAATGTCTACTCAGACAGGGCCCTGGTCTCCTTTCTTTAGAAGAAAGCCAGGCCTGGGTAGGCACCCACCAACTTCAATGCCACGATCGCATCCCTCTGGTCAACTTCTTCCTGTTCTGGCCCCCCAGACGTTTTACTTTAGCTGCTGGTATTTGCCCCTGTCTCTGACTGCCACTGTGCATGTCTCTCCAGCTTGGCCCCAGCATGACCACTCGACTCCAAGGTCACACCAGGCAGCCCCAGATATTCAGATTGGAGCTTCAGGGCACAATTGTTCACTTTACTTTGACACAGAAGATTCTCCAGATCAGCTGAACAGAACCACATCTACCGGCATTGGAAGCAGAGGGAAGACAATGGTGGAAAATAGTATTAGCCACGGTTGCCTTTACCAGTCATGAAGTGAGGAGTGGGATCCTCACAAGTGATTTTTGATCATTTACCTATATACTAAAAAACTATCTTATTCTATCTTCTTTTGTCTCACTTGTCCCAGGAGAAAATGGGCCATGCAGCACACAAAAGGCAGTTCATGAACTAAGTTAAATATTCCCAACCTCTCCTTGTTTGCGTGTTGCTTTTCTTTCCACATAGGTCTTATGCCTTCCTGACTCAAGGGTTCATTAGATACTAAACTTCCAGCTCTTTGTATGCCTGATGCCAACACCATATGTTGGTATTCCTTCCAAGGAACAAGCACCAAACCTCTGACCCTGGTCAACCCCCACAGGTCCATCAAATAGAACACATTTTCACAATATTCCTCATCACTGAGCACCTAAAAGGATCAGCCATGGCCAGAGTTCTGTCTGTGAGCCCCTGTGACATCTCTCTCACTGGCTCTGGACCATCGAGGGTGAGATAATATAGCCACAGAAAGTGGAAAAAACATGCTAGGAAAAGAAATAATGGCCAATCTAAAGAGATCATTTTCTATCTTTTATGTCCATCTATCCTGGCCAGTAGTTCTGTTGATAGGAGTGCAGTGGTACCTCAGTTCACAAGAGCTTTGTTTGCAAACAGTTTGATTCACAAACAAGCATTTAGCAAACTTGTGTTTTTGTTTGCATACTCTGCGTAGGATGATAAACACAACCATAGCTATCTCCCACACAAACAACACACGTGGCCATCTTTTCCAAAATTGTAGAACAAATTAAGTTCTTCAAAGTACCACTGTATTTGATTTTTAAAAGTGGAGGTTTCCGTGGTGTTTCTTAAAATCATGTCCATGATGCTGTATCATACAGTTGCCAGGACACTCCTGCAGCCAGTCTCTGAGGATGTAGAGCATTCAGAACCTGGAGGCATTGGAACCTCCACCAACACCAGTACGCAGCGGATACAGCCCTAAGAAGACCCAGCCTCATGGAGCCCCAGTGTTGCAGAGCCTGGGCCAAGGCGAGACCCACTGGGGCAGAAGGTAGGTCGTGGGGAGCCCCAGTGGAGCTTAAATTTGCGGGAGCTGAGGCTAGGACTTGCTGTTCTGGTGTAGCTTTCCTGCCAGTGCTTCTGAAGCCCTCAGAAATCATGAAGAAAGGTGGCTTGGGATGGATAAGAAGAAAGACTTTTAATTACAACTAGATTCATTTCTTAACCTCACATAAAAATAAATCAGAAAATATGGTTTCACTTTTTAAAAATAGAAAATGAACAAAAATCTACAGAACACTAAAAACTCCTCATGCCCCATTCATTGCCAATTCTTTCAAAAGCCTGAATAACAATGAGAAGTTAAAATGTCTACCTAAATAATTTCTTTCATAGTTATAATGTACTATATTAGAGTCTGTATTTCTGATCACAGACTCCACAGTCCCAGCCTGGCCTGGAAGGGCAGTGCATTCAGGGGCTAACCAGGAAGAGTCCTCTTTAAGCTAATTCCTTATCCAAGCCTCAATAAAAACAATAGTGGTCTCAAAGGAAGGAATGCTCCAGGAGGTGTTATAATGTTGTGAGTGACAGTTGGAGTTGGGGACACCATCGTGCATTGGATTCAAGCCCTGTCACTTCAGCAAGTTCCCAATGTCCCTGCTCTGAAAAAGGATTGATGATAACGTCTTCACAGGGCTCTGACAGGCCCAGAAAGAAAGATGCACACACACCTGGCCAGCACCTGCACACAGCACAGATCCGTGCTGAACGCTCAACCACCTCCAGACAGGCCTGTCCTGGCAGTGGCCATCTGGTCTGTACTGGAGAGAAGCTGCTCCCTGTTCCCACACTCCCTCTGGCCATTTGTCCTTGTTGTGTGCCCCCTCCCTTGGGCACTGACTAAATAAACCTTGCATAGATATACGCATGCCTAACCCACACACCTATGCTCCTCTCACAGTCTGCACCTAGGCTGCTCTTGACCTCTCCACAGTTTCATCCATTCACACACTCACTCATACAAACAAGCACACACACACAGGACTAACACAACCTGCTCACCATCCCCGTGCCCTCCCTACACACACTGTGATAGTTTATATCTAGATGTCTGCCCAAGAGCTCTATGCACTCAGGGGTTTTAGAGGGTGATTGGGTAGGGCTTAGAACTGACTTGTTGTAGGAAGTGTGGCCTGGTCAGAGGTGGGTCACTGGGGTGTGGCCCAGAAGGCCTCTTGGCTCCTTCACTGATCTCTCTGATCCCTGACCACCATGACAGGAGCAGCTTCCTCTCTGCCACGCCCCTCTGCCACACCACCCTGCCTTGGAGCCAATGAAATATGGACTGAAACCTCTGCAAACCATGAGCCAAAATAAACCTCTCCTGCTTTAAGTTGTGGGTGTCAGGTAGGTGTCTCAGCCATGAAGAAAGTGACTAAGACACAAACCTTACATACAAACAAGCACACATAAGCATATTACTACTATTCTCATGTTCAGTGCCCACATGCACTCACATATCCACAGTTACATGTAGAGACACACAATATTAACACACTTTCACACTCAACAGCCATGCACTTAGGCATACACACCCCTACTCACACAGACACACATGCACACGCTCACACACATAAAGGGACACACTCTCAATATCTACATTCTCACAGACATACACACTCACACCTGTTGACACACACTTGTAAACATGCACACATACCCACACACACACTGCAGGGCTGACTGAACTACTTGAAGCGTGGTAACACAGAGTGGGGCCTGTGAACTCACTGCTCCTGGTTTAAGACAAGATCATTGGAATTCCAACCTGGAATTGGGAGTGTCTAGAAACTACCAGAGCAATTTGTTTTTTTGTTTTTTGTTTTTAAATTTTCTTTATTTTTTATTTTAAAGAGACTAGTAAATGAGAAACAAACAAAAAAATAGAACAGTAGCAGCATACTAGTGTCATGAACATAAACAAATCAAAGCAAGAACATTCAAAGTGATACAGGGTGTCAAGACAAAATAATACAAATCAACAGTGGTTGTTACATTCCATATCGCTATCCTCAACTACATTGCTCAGATTACTGGATGTAAGAATGAAAGGTTGCTCAAACCATTAAAGGAATAAGAAAATAATTCATCAATAAAACATTAGAGATAATACAGAGTTTCAGTAGACAAGATGGTAGGAGTTCACCATGGTAATTCCATGGTTTATTGTTACCTTCAAATCAATTGTACCAGAGCAATTTGATAGAGTAATTTCATGTCTGTTGAATCTAAAAATAAACTACTCATGCTGTGTACATCTACTTTTTAAATTTCATTTTTAATCATTTATTATAATTTAGAAAAATGTAATTCTGTGATACACTGAAAATTGAAGAGAGGAAAAAAACAAGTGGTATTCTTCACCGAGGTGTGATGGACCCCAGAGCATGTTTGCAATCCATCTGAATCCCAGCCCTTCGGGTCACTTCACATTCCTGGTGCTGAGCCAGAAGATGCCCAGGATTTAAGAAGGAGTGGGCCGGGGATACAGCTCAGCGGCACAGCACTTGCCTTGCAAGAGCAAGGTCCTAAGTTCAATTCCTGGTACCAAAAAACAAAAGAAGGAATCTTTTTCTGTCCACTACAAGGTCAGCCCTTGTGGCCTCCCGCTAGGACTCAGGCCTCTGACTGATAGCAGGGGACGACTGGCTGCAATGGGGGAGGTTGGCCCAAAGTAGTGGAAGCAGCCACACTGGAAAAGGGTCGCCCACAGTGGAGAGCACAGCCCAGATTTCCCAGGATGACCGAGAAAGAAGCCCATGACAGGTCCCATTCATCAAAGCCCCAGGCCTGGGCAGCTAGCAAAGGATGTGCCTTGCTTGTTAGCCACAGAGTCACTTAGACTGGACTTGAAAAGTGTGAGAAAAATCTGGCAAGTCAGAAAAGCAGACAACATAGAGTAAGAAAGAAGCTGTTAGCTCATAAAAACCCAGACCTGTAAAACCTGCCATTGCAAGGAAAACAGCCCGGTGGTGGTCTGCCGGGCAGCCCGCGCAAGAACACCCAACTAGCACCTTTGATGTCCTTGCTTCTTCCTGCCACTCACCAGGCTCAGGCAGGTGAGCAGAGGGGCTGTGGCCTGCAGAGGCCTGGCAGGAAGCATTGCACTATGGGAGCAGGGCCGGAAGTGTTCACTGGCTCTGTGTTTACGTCTGAAAAGACAAAGCCCTATGTCATAGATTTCACTTCACCATCGCCTGACAAGGAGCTCCTCCTGATACTGGCCCCTATGCACAAGCAGCTCTAAGACGCTCCGCCTGGGTGCATCCGCCACGTGAAGTGCAGTTGTGGGGATGGATGACAAGGACCCGACAGCATTTTTTTTTCAGCTTTTTCCTTAGCTTGGGAAATAAGTCCACATGCTAGAAGCCTAGGCTGGAGGAGGGCATCAAAAATACTGGCCTTTTATTTTTTTCTCAAACTTGAGCAAATTCATTCAGGATACAAGTCATTCTTGGAGAATGACAAGGACCTGCAATAAGCATTATTTTCTTTATTTTAAAGAGAATTAAAAAAAAATAACAAAAACAAAGGAAAGCAAAGCAAAAACAATAAAAATGATACAGGGTTTCAAAACAAAATGATAGGAATTAACAGTGGTTGTTATATTACATATTGGTATCTTCAATGAAGTTGCTCACGTTACCAGATGTAAGAATGCAAGACTGATTAAAGAGAATAAAAAATAGTTTAAAAAATATTAGAAATGCTACAGAGCTTCACTAAACAAGATGGTAGGAATTCACCAATGGTTGTTATATTACATATTGTTGTGTTCAAATTAGTTGTTCAGATTACCAGATATAAGCACGCAAAATAGGTCAAAAAAACTAAACATAACTGTTTCTTTCAATAAACCATTAGACATCAGCACTACAGTTATCCCAGCTATCATCTATCTATTTATCTATCTTTTTTACCTTGCTTCTTTCTTTCTTTTTTTCCTTTCCCTCATCCCAGTTGTTGCTTCCTTTGAGCAATTTCTTTCCCTTTCATAATATCTATTATACATTTTGGGTTTTATTTACTCTTTCAGGTTCTTACACTAGGCTAGGCAGGTTCTTACACATCACTTTTGTTGGAAAGGAGAAATAGGTTTCTTATCTTCGAAATCCCACATTGCTTGCATCTTAACCACATGCTTGAAATATATTCGAGGTACAAAGTAGAACTCAGTGTGACTATTCTCCCTCAGATCTGTCACCAAGCCATTTCTCAGAGCCAGGAGTACGTATTTGCTCTGGTCCTACTCTTCGAAGAAACAGTAAGCTCCTCAAGCCAGGAGGAGCAGGATCCAGAAGGGACCCCATCTGGACCACACTGCAGTGCGACCAGTGGTTTTCACACTTCCAGTCACCATGGCGGAGACAATGACCTGATTTCCTTCAGGCCTTAACTTTGGTGCTAAAACTCTGCATGCTGACCTTTTGAAAAGTCCAGCAATTTCCTGAGACACTAAGCTCTCTTCTGCCCGACTCTGCACCGCATATCAGACCGACTCGTAACAGTGGGGTTCTGTTTGTACAGGAACTTGGTGCTGTGCATGGTACACTATGCACACCCTTTCCAAGCTGGAAGGGGCTATGCGCTGAACTCTTCCGCTGCTTCTTCCCAACCCAGTGGCCTTCAGAGTAATTCGAATGAAGTGCCGGTTGAAAAGCACTGAAACTTCTAGGGTAGTGATCCAGTCTCGGGTGCTGACTAGTCTGAAGGTGGTGACCTAGTGTGAGGCAGGGATCCAGACTCAGGAGGTAATTAAGTCTGAGACAAGCTGTGGCTTGGATATGATTTGAATTTGTTCCCCAAGGATTCGTGTGTTGGGAGCTTGTCCTAACTCTTGCCAATTTTGAGGTGTAAGGGGGGATCAGTCACTGGGAATGCTTCTCTCAAGGGAGATTAAAGTAGTTCTCCTGGGTCTCTGAGTTAGTGTTTGAGAAACTGGGTTGTTAGAAGACCTAGTCTGGCCTCTGAGCCACTTCTCCGGTTTCCAGTGTGATCTCTCCCTCTTGCAAACACTCACCATGATGTCATCCACCAGGTGCCAAACCAATGGGGCTGCCTGGTCTTTTTGACTTTTAGCCTTCAAGACTGTGAGCTAAAAAAGAAAATTATTTTCTTTGTGAAATAGCTTGCCTCAGGTACTGTGTTATGGTAGTGCAAAGTGGACTGATACACACAGTGATGTGGTCAGAGGCAGTAACATAATCTGAGGATGTAACCTAGTCTGTGACAATGTTGCAGCCTGAAGTAGTGATCCATGTGTAGCTGAGATCTAGTCTGTGACAATGATATAGCCTATGGCAGAGATTAGGTCTGCAATAGTGGTTCCCACCTTCAAAGCTTTGAAACAGTTGCCTTCAAGACCTATGCAAACCCTCTTAAATTAGATTTCTCTGAGTGAAGCCCAATATGCTCATTTTAACCTTCTTCAGGGATTCTTCTGTGCAGCCAGGCTTGACATGCTGAGCTCTCAACAGGGAGCAGCAGTCAGTCAGTGTTCTTGAAACCAAAGAGCTAGAACATCTGAGCCATCTCCATCCTGGGCCTCCATGGGCCCTGGTCCATGGCCCTGTAAGACAGTTCCAAGCAGTCATGAGGGCAGTTCAGCAAGTCTGACCATGACACTCAGTTCTTTGGTGGTCTCATCTCCAGGCAAGCACTCTCAGCCCATTAGCACCACCTTTTGAAATAAAGCACAGAGTGATCTCTAGATCACATCTAGGGTAATTTCTCTTTGCACAAATGAAGCTTAGAACAATGCATCTTCCAATGCACTAGGGTTTCCAGGGCATAGTCCTGCACACAAGCAACCCTAAAGAACTGGCCACACTGCCCTGCAAGCTAGCTAGTCACAGTCCAGCTTGTGCAGGAACTCCAGGAATCCTCCAGGAGACTGCCCAACTGTCTTGGCTGCCCTACACAGCCCACTGCAGCGGAGCCTCCACTTCCCACTAGGCTCCCTCACTTACTAAAACTTTGAACAGGGACCAAGGATTATGAAATAAAACAAAAGCATGCATGTCCTCTTTCTGGGGAGCTGAGTTACATGCTGTTTGGGCCCATTAGTGAGCCAGGCTGCAGAGGTTTTTAATTTACTGATGGCTCGAGGAGGAGTGTGAGCTGCCTGAGCCAGCCAGATCCCCTCTGTTTAAAAGGGTCCTGCCGAGTGGCTTCCCAGACGAAACTCTGGCAGGACTGAGTTCCTGCTTTTGCACTTCCTGCCTGTATCTGCCAGTGGCTGTTGCCAGACATAGCAGAAAGCAAGACAGGAAGTAATGCTCAGACCCTGGGGCACTCAGTTGGCAAAAACAGGGAAAGCCTCAGGCGACTGTGCTCACAGATTTCATCCCCTCTCAGAGCAGCCGTGCTCCCTCTGACAGTGCACATGGTATATGGCTTTCCTGCAGCACGTACCTGCACCATTTAGGGTTTCTGCACCCTTAAAAACTTGTTACTCCACGATGGAAAAAATTATCACACCCTCTGGATGCCAGATACAAGTCTTTAAATCTGTAACATGTGGCGCACTGGCTTGCTTTCCTATGTGCCACGTTCTTGAAGGAAACGGGCCACGTGGACCAACCGTGACCTTCAAGGGACTGACTGAGCTTAGGCTTCCGCTGGGCTTCCCCACAAGTTCCCTGAGACCCAGACAGAGTGCACAATGACTGCACCTAGGCCCCACCGTAGATCTCACAGACCGGTTTTCCAGTCTGTAAAATGAGTCATTGGACTAGGTGATATCTGAGATTTCTATAAATTTCAACAACTAGCACCTCCAGTTCTATGTACTGTATATTTAAGTGCTTATGACCACATAAGGTACCATGTAGACCAGGCGACCACATGGGTCCCCTGCCAACACTCACTTCCCTTTGCCAATTGTTAGGTGCCATATTGATACCCACATGGGTGCTTTCCCACCCTCAGCTGTGCACTCCCCACAGTGGTTCTCGGATGTCGACACACACACACCCCAGGAAGTTCTTCCCATGGCCGTTCTGCCTCTGCATCTTCCACACTTGCTTGCTAGAGTGGGAAGTACCTTGCACAGCTTGGGAAGAGGTTCTGGAGGTTCACCCTCAGGTGCTACAGACCTTAGCTAGGGTCTACTGTGTGGAGCCACCTCCTGCTGGGTGACTTCCTTTGACCTCAGAAAACTCTCTGGGGCCACTCGTTGGAATGCAGATTTCAAGGATGACACTAACCAAAAATCATAGGCCAGGTGCTATGGAGACCAAGCCTTATGCAAGTTGTAGTCTTTTTTAGGAGAAAGGCTATATAATAATAAATGCAAAATGACATACAATGCTGAATGAAGAAGAGGAAGAAAAAGGAGAAAGAGGAGAAGAAGAAGGAAGTGGAGCAGATGGAGGAGGAGAAGGAGAAGAAAAAAATCACAACAAATTCAAGGAGATTTGGGAGTCAGACACTTTCTTCTGAAGGCTCCTTAATTTACTAGAAATTCTTACTTAGAAAAGCTTGGTTCTTCTCCCCACCTGGAACGCTCCATACCTCCCAGCATCTCCCATCCAGCCCATACTAGTTGGGCTCAGAAGCTTGAGCCTCTGTGAGCTCCTGGTGAACCTGCCTCTCTGCCAGGAGAGGAGCAGCACCCTCACTGCTTACTCCTAGTAAGCTTTACTTCTGCAGTTTTTTGTGAGCATAGAAGGACCTTCGGGCTGTCCCTCCAGAGCAGTGGTGGTGAACCTATGGCACATGTGCCACAGCGGGCTGTTTGTTATCAATGACAGCTCCAGAAGCTTTGCCAGCACCTCTCTAGAGCCTGGACTGGTCTCTGTGAACTTGAACTCTATTGCACAGTTTACAGACTCCCAGTAAACTTTCAATCCACAAGAGAAACAGGGGACCAGAGCATATAAATATCAAGGTCATACAGCCCTGTGTGTCGCCTTTGATATCGAGCTGAAGCCATCACTGAACGGAAGTAGACACGTGGAAGTGGTTCTCTGGGTCAGTGCCTCCCTCCAGCCCGTCACCACCAGCCCCCTTCCCAACAGTGACGCAAGGCTGTTCCCACTCTACTAACTGCTGCCTGAGGCACCTCTGACTCACCACCACCCAGCTCAGTTTTCGGACTAGGGAAGTCTCCAAATGAATAAACTGCTATGGAAATATATACACTCCCTTGTATCAGTTGTTTTCCCTTCCAAAGGATGTTACTGTGTGATACAGCTTTAAGTTTTCAACTCTGTCATATTTTCTAAACTATGATCTCTTCCATTTACTTTAAGGGATGTGGCATTCCCCTTTACTGGGATGAAAACTAAACAATGTGGTTTGGATTTAGTGTTCCCATGCATCACCGTAAAAATGTTTGTCTCAGCAATTGAGCCGTTATTGTTACTGGTCACAGCTGCTCTGACCCCCCGCCTTTATTTGTGGACCCTGATTCGCAGCACCCCCTTAGAAGTGGGAAGGGTGTCTCTGTGCCATGAGATAAGAGGCCTTTGATGAGTTAGACTGGGATTCCATAGGGACAACACCCACACCAGCCAGGAACCAGCCTAAGAAAGACTAATCCTGAGTGGTAGATGAAGGGGCTCAGCGGAGCTGACCTGGATCCGGGGCACAATGCAGTGCATATGAAATCCAGCGTCCTGTGTGGGTTCTGCCAGATGGGCTATGCCTGCAGTGACTCAGCCTGTCATTGCAAAGAAGTTGGGACAGGTGACCCTCACCAAACACTGATTCTCCAGTAGGTCTTCAGATTTGTCCTTCCACGAATCTTACTTCCAGATAGGGTGTGTTCCCACAGGGAGATTGTCCTGCTCAGAGAAATGCTCAAGGAGCAGTTGATAACAGTGCTGTGGGTTTTTAGGCACAGACAGGCGATTAAACCTGCCTGGAAGAGCCTTTGCTCTCCATGGAAACAGGTTCCAGATGCCTTTGTCGGTTAAAGCTCCACCCTGCTCTCATCAGACTTGGCTGGAGCCAAAGCCTTGCACCAAACACTGTTGAGATAAGAAAATGCTCGGCATTCCAGGCTCTGTGCCAGCACCTTGCACACAGACACCTGGCATGTTGCCTGCCACCCACTGGGCTGGGCCTTGCTGGGACCCAGAGTCCTGGTCTGCCTGGCTTTACCTTCATTTTTTTTTCACACTAGGAAACAGTGTACACGCCCACTAATAAGGGTTTGGTTAATGAAATTATGGTACATGCCCACACCGGAGTTCTACCAATAGCTAACAATAATGATGCAAAGTTAGTTTTTGGCATGGAAAGAAGCCCATAACATATTGCTATGGGAAGATATGAGTAACAGAACCATATAAAACATAATCATATGTATAAAAATGATAAACACCTACTATATTGGCATATTCACACATCTCCACAGGAATATTCTGGAACAGTGTTAAACCATCAATGGAGTAATTTTTTTCTGAATTCTAAAATGTTGTCTAACTTTTCATTTTTTGTTTGTACTTCTTCCTAGGTAGATAGATATAAAAATATTTAATGCACACAAAACATATGAAATTTACAATGAACAGCCATTTTTTAACAAAAAATGTTTTTTTTTCAAAAGGGACAAAGTATGCAAAAACAAGAAGAGGCAAGGGAACACTGGGGGAAGTCAGAAGAGGGGTTTAGGAATGGCCGGGCAGGGTGGGCTCACAGGCCTCCGCTGATCCCCCAGAGAACATCCTGGGCCTAAAGGGAGCAGAACCCTTCAGAAGATTGTTGCAGCTCCCAATGAAGGCAAAACTGGACAAAAAGTGAGGGTTACACATAAGGGTCTCCTCCTGCCAGTGGCTTCTGGGCTGAATGATGAGAAGTTTAAAAATGCCATTCTTACAACCACAGACAGTGGTCTCCGATATTCTGAACACAAGGCAGGAGGATTGCTTGAGGAGGAGTTCAAGGCCAGCCTGGGTAACACAGCCAGACAGTGTGAGAAACAGAGAAAAGGAGAGAGGGGAGGAAAAGAGAGAGGAAGGATGGAGATCAGACTTTTTTTTTTTTACTATTTTCTCTCTCAACAAATAAAATGTTCCAGATTCTTCATTCTAAAGGATTAAGCAAAAATCAAGAAGGGCTTAAATAAAAAGAGGAGACAGGTGTCATGAACGTGACAAATGAACTCAGAGTCCAAAGACCTGGGCTGAGGCTCTGTGCTGGTGCTATGCAATGCAGAAAGACAAAAAGTCGCCAAACTGCCCCAGACCTCAGTCCTCACACCCACAAATCAGAAGTGCCAGTGCAGTCTAGCCCGGTAAAGTGTAAGGCCTTGCAAAACCATTTAAAATGATGTAAACATCACTTATATGTCTATCTTCAAAAACTCATCACAGTTATGCTCCATAATTTGTAGAGCCTCAAAAATAATTCAGCAGCTTCAAATATCCCTGACCACCTTCCCCATTTGCAGAGCAAGAATGCACCCCACCCCCGTCTCTGCTCACCACACTCACCACCTGCAGTCTATGCACTGGGACTCCCTTTTACTGCTGCCGGGGGAGGAGGGGCTCCTACATGACCAAGCCCACCTTGATATGCACCTCCCAAATGAGCTTCTTTATTTAAATGAGGATGTGGCAGACATTCTGCCAGAATCCCTTTGCCCCCGTTATATTGTCCAGACTGGTCCTAAACTGCTGGCCTCTAGCAAGCCTCTTGCCTCAGACTCCTAAGTGCTGGGAGTACAGACATGTGCTACTGCGCCCGGTGTGCCCTTTCCCTCTTTCTGCCTTACTAACAGCAACAAACGTTGTAGCTGGGGCAGCCATGCCCCTAAAATGAAATGAAGAAGAATTCCATTTTGTTGCACTTCCAAGAAAGTCGTTGGTTTCTTACTGAAAAGCAAGACTCCCTAGTGAACACCTCCGTTTGGCCTCAGCACTTGCTCTTTCTTCCTGCCTAGAATACAGTGATGTCAGGAAAGGAGGCATCTGGAGAATCCGAAAGACAAAAGCCACAAACTGATAAAGGCTGAGCAAGGAGCAAAAAGAACAAAACACGCTGAGTATCTACACCAGTCCCAGACTGCCTCCTTCTAGACCTCCTGAGAAGGAAGGGAAAATATCCCCTGCTGCAGGTTATATTTGTATTTATTACTCCAGTCAAGTGCAGTTTTAACTGACTGAAAAAATATGCCCTCTTGATACCTCACTAGCCATACTCTGAAACCTACTGAAGGGCTAAAGATTCAGTTCTTTGTCTCCCATGTTCAACTTAATATATCACAGTCATTCAGCATTGGCCTCTAAGGATTCTATTATGAGAGCAGTTGACCAGCGATCTTTCAAATATAGTCTTTTTACTTTCAAATATTGTTTACTTCCAGAGCCCTCCTGTAAGCCTGGCAGCCACTCCAGTTTGCTTGTACAGTCTGTTCCTAAAGGCCTAGTTTGAAAGCAACCCACTTAACTCACCCAGTCCTTAATGCACACCTTTTGTCTCTCAGAGGACCACAGTTTGGTCCATACTTTGGTTTCACTCACCAAACAAAGGTGAGTGAAAGTCCCTGGGTGGTGATGCGGCATGAGGAGCAGGCCACCATGAGGAGGACCTAGAGAGCTAGGACCACAGTGCTTGCCAACAGAGACCTTGGCTGTGAGGGACAGGAACAGTGTATTAGTCCCATATGGAAGCCCATTCACATGGTTCCCTGTAGTCACACATACTTGGGTGTATGTACATGCTCATACCTCTATTAGCAAGTGATATTAAAATGACTTGTTTTGAACATATGCTGTCCACATTTCCCCCTCACTAAAGTAGGCTAAATAAACAACAGCAAATAAAAGGAAAATCACCAATTAATTGCTTCAAAGGCACTAAATTTATATGTATGACTCCTGGCTACCCTGAGTGCTCTAGGTATTTCTCTTGGGATTTGTCACTTCCTGTGGTTTGCAATACATTGGCGAGATCCACCTACAACTAAGACCCAGTGAACAGGAAGAAAAAGGTTGGAAAGGTTAAGAGACAAACTTGAATCTTGTTTGGTCTAGTTCATATGGGAAAACTGTACAGCTGATATGATTTTGTCTTGCCCTGCAATGGCAAGCAGAAACACCAAAACAACACCTAGGATTTGGGGGCAGATTTATTTAGATTAATAGGCACTGACTGGGATCACTCCCAAAATATCAGGCCCTGATCTCTGGTGGTCCAGGGCTTATATGGAATAATCAAGCAGGAGATACAGAGGCAGAATGGCTTGTCAACTGGAGACTGGCTTGTACAGTATGCATCATAGTGACCAGCTATGCATCACAGTGACCAGGTATTTCTAAGAGACAGAAGCAACTGGAACTGGAACAGGAACTATTACCTTGGCAACTAAGAAACTGCAATATACTGGTTCAGGGGTGCATTTTCTGTTTAATTTCTCTTATCTTTTAGTTTCCCCAGCAAATTTTTGCTGGGTATATTACACGTGATCTTTTGAAACAAAGCCCAACTAGAAGCAGCAAGTGAACCTAGGGTGGGCCCAAGTCAAGCTCCCCAAGACTGTCTTTATTACAGAGTTTTTCCCTAAGTGGTTTTCAGGAAGAGACATAATTTAGGCCTGTCTGTTCTGTAACATTACTCTGGAAAGGTAGTGAGGGAGTTAATCTGATCTAGGAGAGTGTCCAATGTGCCTAGGACACTCACCAAATCTCAGTCAAGTGTTTGAGTGATTGTTTCATTTTCTTGGGGCAACCATCCATAGAGTTTAAGGCAAAAAGAAACCATAGATACAGAGGGTGGAGAAGCAAGGACTAGGGTAAGCAGGCTGAAAAGGCACAAAACTCAGGTGAGAATAGGTATAGAGCAACCCTGTAAACTGTGTCCTCAGGCTTCAGCTGTGTGTGGACTGGCCAGCATCCAGAGTGACCAGAGCAGGGCTTTGAGTACATTGTCTCTTCAGAGTGAGCTGTCTGGTGCAAGTAATTTTTCAGCAGATCGAAGGCTGGATTTCTGAACTTGTAGAGATAGTTAATATGTATGTGAACTATAAGTGTGTGCAGGAATGTCTACAGATATAGCTGATCTTTTAATTGATTATAAGCTGTATGTAGTTTTTACTTAATCTATCTGGTTTTTTAGTTACCTCTGCTACAAATACCATTATTGTTGCCAATGATCAAGGGTAGGCCTTATCTAGGGATGAGTTTTACAGCAAGACCCTACAAAGTTTTATTGTCTTCTCAGTATGGGTAGAGAATGGGAGGTAGGAGCCAGTGACACAGGCACTGAAGCCTGAAGTGGCTGCAGGGGTACGGATGCCAATGCAGTGGCTTGAGCTTGAAGAACATATGATGGGGGCATGTCTGGTAGCTGGTACTGATGTTTCAATCAGATCCTTGGAGGGGGCTTAGGCCTCTGGACCAGATTATTTTGTGTTGTTGGTGGCAGGTATCCAAACAGCAGCAAGAAGCAGTTTGCTGTACAGACCATCCCTGCAGGAGTTTTGGCCAAAATAGTTTTGTCCAAGGTGACCACAGCATTTCTAGCCTGTCAGACTTCATTTCTAACAGAGCTACTTCCATCTGTAAACGGGGTGTACTCAGCATCTGTCAGGAGGTTTATTTTAGCTCAAGAACAGTTTATCAGTCAGTGCCAGGCAGTCATGGTACTGGGTGAAGTCCAGCACAGCATGTGGCTCCTGAACAGTTAGGTCTCAGTCTACGATGAGATTGTCAGCTTTCCCAATCAGAAGGACAGTGGCTGTCAGAGTGCAGATGTAAAGCGGGGAGGCAGCCCTTAGTGACTAGATCTAAGTATTTGCACAGGTAGGTCATTAGGTGCTCTCAGGGTCTGACCATCTGAGTAAGCATCATTGTTTTTGTGAATTCAAGGATCCAGATTTTATAGAAGCCAGCAGCTTCAAGAAATTTGCAGAATTTTTTTTTTTTTTTACCAGATCCTGCCAGATATTGCAACAGAGGCTTTGTGCCTTTCCAGTAGGCAGCTTGGGTGTCATTAATCAGAAGTGCAGTGATATTTTGTGCTTGGAAACTAGTGAAGTCAGCTGTGAGGGCTTCTCCAAAGAGAGTAAACAAGTTTTGAACCTCTGGGAGCTTGAGTCCAGGTCAATTGACTTTTGAGTCCAGAGCTGGGGTCTTTCCATTTAAAGGTAAACAGGAGCTGGCTGATAGGAGCTAACCAAAGGCAGAAGAAGGCAATTTTTAGGTCCAGGCAAGTGTACCACAGGCTGTGGGTGGCAGAAAACTGAGGCAATATACATGGAGGGCAACTGTGGCAGCATTGGCAGCTCAGAGATCTTGAACTGGCTTTCCAGGCAGGAGAGGTGTGTTTCAGCAGTTTAACAGTCTATAAACATTTTGCAGTTTTGAAACTTCTGGATGTACAGCTGAATTTCTAGATAAGTCTCCCATAGCATGGGATACTGTTTGATGCAGGTAGGGGTTGCCCCAGAATGGAGTTTCACAATCAGAGGCAGGTGGTGGATGGCCCAATCTCAGGGCCCAGGGGACAATGACAGAATTGTGGAGTTGGAAGGTACAGAAAAACAGGCTGTCTCAGAGTGGCCAAATCTGTTGTCAGAGCCACACTGAAAATAGTGGAAGAGTTCCCAAATTCTTGAGGATGCATTGTTGATGGCACAGAGAACTTGCCTGAGGTGATTAACAGTCAGTCAGCCTGATGTGTGGCTGTATGCCTGTTTGCGTTTCCAGTAGCATCTGACAGCAACAGGGGTCGTGGTGGGTTGGCAGGGTTGATGGCCAGGTCCAGAGGTGAGTCTTTAGTTTATACCTCTGGGAGGAGAGTTTTGAGAACTGCAGGATTGGGGTTATCTGTCGCAGGCTGATGCAGGTGTCATCTTCCTCTGAGGGAACAGCCAAAGTTGAAAACGCAGGGTTAAATGAAAACAAGGCTGACTGGCTTGGAGCAAAAGAGACAGTCGCTTCTAACCTGAAGAGAAGGTCTCTTCCCAGAAGCAGTATGAGGACTGCATTATATAGGAATTCATGTTTGGTGAGATGTCCTCTCAGGCTGTAAGTCTGTGCGTGGCAGAAGGGACGAGAGGCAAGAGTCCCAGTTGCCTGGTGATGGTAACTTTTTGAAGGGACTTTTGAAGGCACAGAGTTCTGTTCCATTGCCCACCAGGAAACTCATACGTTTGCCCCTGACTTTTGTAATGACCATGGGTTCTCTGGAGCCCAATCTGATAGAGTTCAGTTGTCCTACTCAGGCCCAATGATATAACTCATTCATCAGAGTTGACAGTCTAATTTTCTTCAGTCAAAATGTGAAACTCAGAAGGAGTTGTTGACAGTCACTTCAGGTGGACATTAGATGATGTCATCTGACTGGGATAGGCATGTAAGCAGAAAGCTCTGGATGGAGGGCCTCTCTGGCCAAATGAAGGCAATGGCCAACTGGAACCAGTTCAATTGGCTGGAAGTACATAAGTTGGGAGCAGAGAGTGAAGCTATAGGTGTTGGCAGCAACTGCGGCAGCTGACAAGGGCGCCAAGGTAGAATTCTCAGGAAGAATGGGCCCACCCTAATGATCTAACCATTATTATCTCTGTAAGTACAGAGATAATCTTTCTAAATAAGGTCATTTTTTATATATAAAGTCTTCCCAATCATGCACACAATTTCTTCTTCTATTCACTTACATCTTTCAATGAAGTTCTATCATTCTGCCTGCAATGGCAAGCAGAAACACTGACACAACACCCAGGATTTGGAGGCAGATTTATTTACATTGTTGAGCACTGATTGGGATCATTCTCAGAATACCAGGCCCTGATTTCTTATACGGGATAAGCAAGCAGGAAGTACAGAGGCAGAGTGGCTTATCAATTGGAGATTGGTTTAAGCAACATTCATCAAAGTGACCAGCCATTTCTAAGAGACAGAAGCAAATGGAACTGGAATAGGGACTATTACCTGGGCAACTAAGAAACTGAATTATACTGGCTGGGGGGCCATTTTCTGTTACAGTCCTAACACAGCTGCCTACCTATGGCCATACCCCTACAACAATGCTCTGTCTCTCCAATTATCTGTGAAGTAGGATGGAACTGATCTAGAGCTGCGTCCAAGGGCTCCCAAAATTAGAGGCCTGAGTGATGCAGGCTGACCCCCACGATCCTGTCTTCTGAGACCCAAGTGGGCTAGACCAAGACCAGCAGGACTAGAAGCGTCCCACATGGTTATCGGGGGAACTCAGGGAAGACAGCCAGGGTTGGCTCCTTTTGCATGTTGTCGGTATCCCTGACCTGTGCGCTGCAGCAGAGTTCAGTTCCTCCCCATCTGTTTGTGAAAGCTGCCATGCTCCAGTGGTTTCCCCCACCCAGGGTGTCTGGGACTTGGAAGAGCTAGGAGCTGGCAGTGTTTGTACCCTGGATCTAGACTCAACATGTGGCCAACAGAGACTTCCTCAGACAGTGGGTATCTTAGTTCACATGGCAGCCTTTCTTCCTCTGTAGAGTGCTCTAAGAGGGGAAAGGAAAAGGCCAGGTCAGAACTGGCATGTCTCCCCTTCCATCCATTCTTTGAGTCAAGGGAGTCACCGGTCAACCCAGAGCCAAAGATGTGAGAGATGATGCTACCTCTGCATGGAGATCTCTGCATGGAGTACAAAGAACTTCTAAGGAGGAATAGGTTCAAATGTGGCCATCATGAGATACGCTACTACACACAGAGACCCAGGATAAAGCCCCAGGTCACCCCAGGTGTTTTTTAAATGACTCATCTGCAGGTATCAGATACTCATAGCAAATCTTGCCAGCAACCCTAGAAGACTAAAATTGGTGAATCACTATTTCTCTAATTCCAGTCACTGATGGTTTCTAACCAAAGTGAGCCTTATTAACCATGATGCTTTTGCAAATATAAGCAATTATTGGCTTAATAAAAATTATAGACTACTTGCTTGGCAACTTTTATGCTCTAGAAAAACTATCCTATTATTACTTTCCTTGCTATCAGATGATCCCGAAATCTGCTGCTCTGTGCATAATTATTCCCACATCAGGAAAAATAGTAATCATTATTTATACAGTTGGTTAGACATTAGTGGTCAATAGCTAAGTACTTCCCTTTTATTTTCTCATTTAGGCCTCACAGCATTCCTTTAATAGAGGTGAGGTCTCTATTTCATAGATGATGGACCAGAAGGGCCTGGCAATATAGATATTTGCCCAAAATCCTGCTACTTCTCTGCAGAAGACAAATGGTTCAGATCTGCACCTCCACTCCTGACGTATGTTGCTTTCCAGTATATGGCAAAGAATGGTCACTGTTGGTGTCCCCCAGTGGGTATAAGAACTCTTAACTCATGAAGGTGAATGTGTCACCCTTGCTGGCTTATTGTGGCCACAGCTGTAACTTCCAGAGCCTTCTCTGGCCTTCCATCTGCCTGACTCACTGCCCAGGCACTAAGCCTGAGGCCTCAGCCTTCGGCAAAGCCAACTCCCTATAGCACTGGGACGTGACTCCCTCTGGCTCCACACTGTCCTTGCCACATCTTGGCTACCCTGCTGGAGATGGGCCCATGTCTCCTCACCGCAGCTGCTGTCTCCTGTCTAGGCTCAAGGTCCAAATATTGGTCACCTCCCACCAGGAAGACCTCCAGGGGTTCTGAAGGAGCTTGGGCCTGAGGCCAGATTACTACAGCACTTTCATATTGTCCAGCCTGCTAAGTTGTTTGAGTTCTTACAATGAGTTTCTCTGCTTCCCTAAAGTAACTTTGCAAAAGCTAACTAGCGCACTATCCCATAGGCAGCAAAGGGATTCAGAGTTTGCCAGGCACCTTGCTAACCTGATCTCTCACACCTGTGCTTGGACATTTCGCTTCTTTAGGAATGACTCAAATAACTAACTTACCAGATTGGAATGTACTCATGGCAAAAATAACCAGAATCCTCAAAAGGTTGAAATGTCATCTACAACTCACAGGGGTCAGAAATACTACCATCAGGAAAAGATTTATTTTTTTTAAGTGGACAGTGACTAAAATCTAACACAAGTGCTGTGGCCCTGCCCATCAGCTGACAGGACAGAGGACCCTGCTCACTCCCCTCCCCAGACCCTGAGAGTTCAGGGATGAGCCTGTGCAGGAACTATCACCAGTAGAGGAAGGATCATTTGGAAATCCAAAGGACCATTTAGGTGGGTTGGCTTTGCTGATGCAGCAAACGCTAGAGCCCAGTGCAGCGGTGTACACCGCAGTCCCAACTACTCAGGTAGCTGACAAGGGAAGACTGCTTTTGCCAGGAGTTCCAACATAGTGGAACATAGCGAGACTTTGTCTCAGAAAGAGAGGAGCCTGGGGGTTTAGTTCAGTGGTAGATTACTTGCCTGGTCTATGTGGAGCCTGTGTTCAATCCCCAGCACTACAAAGTAGAAGAAAACCCTAAATAACTAAATCAAAAGGGATGCCCTTCCCTCCCCATGTTCTGTATCCTGGGGTCTTCACTTCTGTTTTTGTTGTTGTTGTTATTTTGGTTTTTTCCAGTACCGGGAATCGAACTCAAGACCTTGTGCTTGCCAGGCAGGCGCTGTGCTGCTGAGCTAAATCTCCAGGCCCCCTTCACTTCTATGGGTCCATAGAAACAATGGCTTCGGGAGGTGTGACACTGATGCTATTTTCTTTGCTGCTGAAATTGGGTTTTATTTGAGAATTGCTGCCCAGTATCCACCATTCAGGTAGTGAAGATTTCATACAAAGTAATTTTCAAACAGGCGGTTCCCTATTGGGTATAAGCACAACACAGCACCCACTCACAGCCAAGAGGAGGTGACCAAGAGGAAAACAACTGAAAAACGCAAAAAATAAAAGTTAAATCTGGTCAAGCCTCCTCAGGCTTCTTTCTACCCAAGGCAATAAGCAAGCCTAAAGTAATAGCAAAAATGTAAGAAATGGCTTCCCCATGGATGGAATCTGCAAAGATGTAAAACATTTTCACCAGTTTCAGCAATTACAGATGTAAATCACGCAACACACATTCCCAAGGACCAGAGGCACTTAGGTCACCCTCCCACCATATGCCCTGTTGACATACGTGCTGTTTGATGGCCTCCGTGGGACCCTGAAAAGGCTGCTTGGGTTCCCAGGGCCCTCAGCTCTGGCACTGCAGACCTCCAGTGGCTCACAGTGGCACTCATGCGGGAAGCTCCATGATGTCTCTGGCAGGAAACAAACCCAGGTTTAATCTCAGAGATATGCAGCTAAGAGCAAAGGCCACTCAGCAAACAAGAAACCCCGCAAACCCCGCCAGGGTGACATTTGATGAGTTTATAAAGCGTCAGTAAATTACTTCAAGCTGAAAACCAGTCTTTTCTTCATAATTTTTTTAAAAATTAACTAACAAAATTGCTTATCAACCTCTGCATGGATATGTGACATATTCTCTCATAAACTCAGGCTAGGTGCAAGCTAAATTCAACTTGCATGCAGTGTTGTAAGAGCATTATTCAGTCACACCTTCTTCCCGTGGACTGACCTGGGCTACACTCCCAGGGCCGCTGTACTGGAGAAGAGAGTCAATTGGTGTTCAGCTGTAAAAGTTCCCTCTTTCTACCACCTTCACCCCTTAACGTCCAAAGAATATGTTCAGGGCTTTTGGTTGTTTTGTTTCACTTTGTTATGCATTGTAAGGATCCATACTTTTTCTCCTGCACAGTCTCAAAAAAAGTTGAAATTTCTTATTGACTCTAGACAAAGCATGTTTGATCACTTGAAATAAATTACACAAAACTTCTGGAACACACAATTTGTCTCTGCTAAGAGATGGAATTAAGACAGACTGCAGGGAAACTCCACCAACCGTGTGAACGTGACTTGGCCACTCGCAGGCAGGAAGGCACCTCTCGTGCATAGAAACACAGCTCCAGGAGGGGATCGTGCGGAAACCACTGCCCACAGCTAGCTTCATGTGCAGCCTACAGTTACGCTGAGATCACCTTGCTTTACGCTTTGTCCAAGAACTTCGTCTTTATTTCAGTGAAACCTGAGACTTCCTCAGTTATGGAGTGGGTGGCTTCACTATCAACCCCTGACCTGGGTGGATCAATCTCTATCACCTTCACCCGCCTTTCTACACGCTTGTGGCTTTTAAACTAGGCTATTTCACATATATCTCTGAAGCAGCAACTGGGCTTCAGAGGCAAGGAAGAAGCGATCATCAAGTACAGAAACTTTCATCAAAGGCTCTGAGGCAAAACCTAAAGGCTTCATTTTACAGAAGGGGCAACTGAGGCTCTGGAAGGCTGCGACGCTCCCCAAATCACACAGCCAGTCCTTATTCCCAGCCCAACGCTCTCCTGCTCAGCCACAGACCCATCTGGCTCAGACACTGCAGGGCCATGTTATTGCCTCCTTGGCACACGTTCAAAGAAAATGTACATCCTTTCACAGCAAGATTTACTATTTCTGCTTCAGATGTGTCAGCTAAAAACAGACTTCTCAGTTCTTAACTGTTTACTTGCCGCTTCACTAAAAATTTTCATGATGGTACCAGAAAACGAGAAACAAAATAAGACCCTGCTTGAGGCCAAGCACATTGCACATGGCCTACAGACAACCAATGGGAGGTTCAGATCAGGAGACAGAGGTCAGAAACCTGCCACGCTGTCCAGAAAAATATGCGCCCCAGCGTTAACACTGAATCCTACCACTATGCATGCTACTTTAAAAAGCCGGGAATGATAGCGCACACCTACGGTTCCAGCACTCTGGGAGGCTGAGGCAGAACAGCAAGTTTCAGCCCAACCTGAGCAATTTAGCAACAGAGTAAGACCCTGTCTCAAACTAAAAAATACAAAAACAGATGCAGATACCCCTCAGTGCAAAGGCCCTGGGTTCAGTCTCCAGTACCACACACACACCAAAAACAACAAAAGAAAATTAGCAAAGTGACTGGTTCTTCACTAACAGAAAATGTTTGTATCTACCACTGCTACTCTCCCACATGCTAGTGGGTCCCGTAGCAGCCAGTCCCGCCCACAGGCTGGCCCTGTGCCTTGAAGACACTGCTAGTCTGCTCCGCACTAACTGTGCCTGACCCTCGTCTGTGGATTCTACCAGCTTAAACAGACACTGGAATGTCAAATGCTAAATTGCTATAGACCAGAGTTTTCAATTTCTAAAAGTCTCAGACTTGTACTGAGTAGAGGAGCCAGGACTAGAAGCTTCAGTGTCCCCAGATCCCAGTGCAGTTGTTCCTATACCCTAAAATAAGACCTCCCCTGAGGGACTTCATGTATGCTGCCTTGTTTTCCTCCACCTTATCCACCTAACAGTCTGGTTCCAGGACCCTTATGGATAACAAAATTCAAGGATTCCCAAGTCACTTATATAAAATGGCACAGTGTTTGCAAGGAACCCACACACATTCTCTTGTATGTTTTCATGGTCTCTAGATCACTTATTACCAATACAATGTAAATGCTGTGTACATGGTTGTCATACAGTATTGTGCGGTGAATAAGGACCTGAAAAACTCTGTACCTGTCTAAGACAGATGCAATTTTTTCCAAATTTTTAAATCTGTGGTCGGTTGACTCCACCATAGACACAGCAGGTTGACTGTACATGTGTGCTTCCTTTCAGTCAGTTCCTCACAGTGCCTGACTAGAATGGGCCTCCATGGGCTGGGGATATAGCTCAGTGGCACGGCGCCTGCCTGGCAAGCACAAGGTCATGAGTTCAATTCCTGGTACCCCCCCCAAAAAAAAACAGAATGGGACTCCATGAGGACAGAGTTCCATGGGCTTCCCACATTGCCTGTCCATAGATGCTCAAACCATCACTGACATGTATGTAGGGTTCAACAGACATTTACTGAATTAGTGAATAAATGAGGCAAGATTTTAGGTCCATTATGAAAAAATTATTCTTGGCACTTTTGCCTCAAAGAGACTCCAGGCACATTTAGACATCTGAGCAAATCAGAGACACTATTCTATTACTACTCTGTAGCAGGCATTTCCAAGACCTGGCAATGTATGATCTCACCGACCTATCACAGCAGGACTGTGAGAGGGACATCACTGCTGGTTCTGCTCCACAGACGAGAAGACTGCCCACAGCCAGCCAGCTCATGAGTGCAAACCTCAGCAGCCCTGCCAAAGTTGAACATGGAGTTCCCATGTGTAGTGAGCTCTCACTAGACATTGTCACCAGGCTTGGCAACGTCTCTAGACAAACATTCTCTTAAGCGCCCAGACGTGGGCAGACAGGTGTTCGCCAGTGTGATACTGTTCACGCCACCCCTCCATGTCTGGCTCAGAGGCTCTGTCGTAGGCCTGGCAGGCTATGCACAGGGAGTACATAAAACTCACTTGCCCCTACTCCAGGAACCCCTCCTGCTCCTCATAAATGTGGGCGTGGGGGATCGGGGAGATGCCCTCAGACCCTACAAGAAGAGCCACTCACCTCTACCAGAAGCTAGAGCCACCAACCCTGGCCCACCATGCCTCAACACCAGCCCCTTTCCATTCGGGAAAGTTAGCTCCCAGAAAGAGCTTACAGGGCACCCCAAAATATAATACAGAGATAAACACAGAAATGGTTTAGTTGAGCAGGAATGGGGACTAAAATGTCCCATCTCCCTATGACTATCCATTTTCTCCCAAGGCAGCCTTTCCATGGCTCTTCCAAAGGCAAGCTAAATACTCTGGTTTCTCTTCAGATCGTATAAATCTTTCACCTTTACCAAAGGCAAGCTAAATAGAGCCATACGCCACCACCCCAAGGCACAATGCGCAGTGCATGCTCAATACATATAGGTAAATCTGGTTATAAATAATGTGCCAAGTTCACAGTCACGTGTATTCTTACTTTACTCAGCTCTGGGCAGTAGCTTTGCAGATCTATAAGCGAGTCCAGATAGAGCGTGACCCCAGAATCAGCCAAATTCACTCCAACTCAACACCACGGTCCCATCCACACTCTGCTCAGCTTAGTTGCTCTTTAAACACTTGATTTTATTTCAGTTTTACTAAGAAAGACTTCAGACACATGGAAAAGGAACCACCATCCAATTTAAGAAAGGAAATATGACACACAGCAGGAACCCACGGATACTTCTTCCAACAGCCCCTTCCTCTCGAAGAACTAATCTGTCTCCTGCGTTAGGTGCTAACTAGTGACCTGCATAGTCTTTCTTCCTTAAAGCACGGCTCACTTTTATTCACCGTGTTCACAGTGCTCTTGCTTGGCTGGAGAAGCACAGGTATCCAGAGACGGAAAGGTAAACACAGTGCCACCTGTCTGGTTGAGCTGGAGCAGGGCCCTATTATGAGTCTTGTTTTTGGAAGCTCCCTCCCTTCCCCTGCCCTTCCTACTCCCTCATTTTTCTCTACTCCATTCTCTCCTTCTCTGCCATGCAACCTGCTCCCAGCTGTCTCCTTTGATGAGAACTTGGCTATCACCATCAGAACATGGCCTGACTTCACTGAACATGTTAACCAACGTGGCACAGTGTGGCCACTATGACATGTTAGGAAAAAAAGAAGCCAGTAACCTCTGCTGAGGGCTTGCCACTACGCAGGTACAAATAACTTTAATCCTCATGTGGTATTCCTTTTTGCCAGAGGAGAAAACTGGGGCTATGAAAGTGCAGCTGACGTGATATCCTGCAAGTTAAAGCTTGGATTTGAACCCAGATCTCTCTGATTCTATAACCTGAGCCCTTTGCTTCCTTTTAAGTCAGTGAGAGTTTTGGACTGTCAACCGAGGTCACTAAAGATGTAAAACCAACTTCTCAGAGATCTGTACAAGATAAATGCAGACTGCAAAGTATACGCCCTGATGACCTCCAACCACAGAAACACTGACTCTGCCTAACACCAAGCTTTGTATTAGTCAGCAGTGATTGTAAACAATATTGACAACAGCGGTGGCTTTCACTGAGTGACAGTAATGCTGCATGCAGCTGCCCCAGTGATAATTTTTTCCTTTGGTTGGTTTGGGTTTCTGTGTGCATGCTTAGTACCTATTAATTTTACAAAATATTTGGTTTCAATGCATATATTTTATCACATCCACCCCCCATTCCTGTGCTTTACACCCCCTTCCTCTCTCCCTAGTTTCTTCCTCTTAGCTAGGAATAATCTCCTTTCTACTTTCCTGTCATTTTTTTTTTTTTTTTGGATTGCACATATTAGGGAAAACATCCAATACTTGTCTTTGTGAGTCTGGCTTATTTCACTTAATATGATGATCTCCAGTTCTATTCGTTTTCCTGCAAATAGCAGAATTTCATTCTTTATGGCAGAATGACACTCCATTGTGTATACAGTTGTATTTTCCTTATCCTTTGGTCTTTTGATTGCATTTGGGCTGGTTCCACATCTTGGCAGTTGTGAGTTGTGCCACAATAAACGTGGATATGCAGGTATCCCTATAGTATGATGGCTTTATATGCCAAGGAGTGGTATAGCTGGATCAAACAGTAGCTCTATTTTTAGTTTTAAAGAAAACATAGTGGCCCTATTTCCATTCCCACCAGCAGTGTAGAAAGGTTCCTTCTTCTCCACGTCTTCACCAGTATTTACTGTTTTTTGTATTCTTAATGATAGCCATTCTGACTGGAGTGAGATAGAATCTCAACGTAGTTTTGGTTTGAAGTTCCCTAGTGGCTAAAGATATTACACATTTTTTCATATACTTAATGGCCACTTAGAGAAGTGTCTGATCATTAATTGATTAGGCTATTTATTTTTTGGTGTTGAGTTTCTACATTCTTTAGATATTAATCCTCTATCACAAAAGTAGCTGGCAAAGATTTTCTCCCATTTTCTAACCTGTCCCTTCACTCCCTTACTTGTTTCTTTTGCTGTGCAGAAGCTTTTAATTTCCTGTAGAGCCACTTACTGACTCTTCTGATTGCTTTCTAAGCAATTGGAATCAAACAGCTATAGTTGTGTGGGTTTATTTCTCTGTCTTCTATTCAATTCCATTCCATTGGTCTTTGTGTTTATCTTTCTGCCAGTACCATGCCTTTCTCTTACTATGGTCTTGTAGTATTATTTGAAATTGGGCATTGTAATTCCTCCAGCCTTGTTCTTTATGCTTAGGATGGCTTTGGCTGGGTAGGTCTTTTATGTTTCCATATAAAATTTTAAGATCCTTTTTTCTAGCTCTGTGAAGAATGTTAATGAAGTTTTGATGAGGGTCACACTGACTGTGCAGATCACTTTTGGTAATATGACCATCTTAACACTACTGAGGCAGGAGATTAGGGCATGGAAAAGTGGATGGGCAATTGGGTATGACATGTCAACCACAAGGACCTGTTAATTGTGGACATTCAAGACACAGCTTCTGAATACTGCACCTCAAACCAATCTTCTAGCATGAAATCCAGTCAACTATTTCTGATGGGACAGCTCAGAGCTGATGTCAGAGAAGGGGATATGAAACATGGTGGCCATTAAGCTTGTGACTGCAGGAGTCTTTTCACCACCCTGCCCTGCACTTTGCAGAGCATACTTCTTTTCCTACTTTAACTGCCCACACTCACCCTGCAGAGAACGTCTTTTAAGAGTACTTTTGCTTCTGGAGTACTTCTTTTGCAAATCTTTTTCTTCTTCTTTTCTTTCTCTTTTGCTCTAAATAAATATTAAACTTTCACATTCATCAACTATCCTGTCCAACTCTTTGAACTGAATGGTAAAAACCTGAAAAGAACCTCTGGTCATTACAATTCCCAGTAATATGAATTCTGCTGATCCATGAACATGGGATGTCTTTCCATCTTCCACTGTCTTCTTCAATGTCATACTTTAGTTTTCTATAATTTCCATTGGAAGGTCTTTCACCTCCTTAATTAGATTGATCCTTAGATTTTTCTTTTAAGCTACTGTGAATGGAATTATTTTTCTGATTTCTTTCTCAACTAATTCACTGTTGGTGTACAGAATAGCTACTGATTTTCAATGTTGATTTTCAATGTTGATTTTATATATCATATATTCTAGAGATAGAAAGGATAGATAATATATAGATAGATGATTGATTGATAGGTGATACATGGATTGACAGGTAGACACTAGATAATAGGTGCATCAAAAGACAATAGAGGTAGATAAAGATACATAGAATATGGATGTATATATGCCCTGAAGACATTCATAACACTTTTCATGTTTGAAACCTTCCATAAATTATTCTATCATAAATACCTTGTAAATTTTGCTTTTTTTCTTAATTTCTTTCTTTCTTTCTTTTGGCTTAACCTGCTTTTGAGAACCATCCATGTAACCATATTACAGTGATACACACAAACCCTATGGAAGCAACCTATGTGCCCATGAACAGATGAATAGATAAAATCAGATGAATAGATAAAACCAGATAAAAACAGATGAACAGATAAAATCACTATGACATAAAAAAGGATAAATCTGAGTCATTTGTAAGACAGTGGTGGATCTTGTTAAGTGAATCAGACACAGAAAGAGAAATATCACATGGTTTTTCTTACATGATAAACTCAAAATATAAATAATTTACAGAGAAAAATAAAAGAGATGGTAAGAGACAGAAAGGATTTTTGGCAATGAGAAAGGGGTCTCAGGAAGGGAGAGAGGGAAGGCAAGGGAGTAGAAGTACAAATGGATGAGATGCAATATGGATATATACCAATTGCCCTAGTGAATATAATTATTAAATAAAATTACAAAGATATACCAACAACAAAAAAAGAATTCAACCAGTGAGACTTTACTACAATTCTACTATTCCATATACATTTTAGAAGCATTTTCAAGATCACAAAAATAAATCCTATTGGATTTAAAACCAAATGCTTAGTTTTATTTATATTTGCCATACATAGTGATCACATTCATCATAGGGAATTTGTACCTGTACATAACATATCTTAATTCTTCTTTTTTCACACTTTCCTCCACTTCCTTCAATCCTTCTTCCCCTCCACATTTACTTATTAATAATTAATTAAGTTATTGTATTTTCATGAAGTCTATTAAAAGTTCATTTTAAGTGTTTATCAAGGAGATAAGACAATATAGTGGATTATTATACATAGATCCTACATCATCAACCTTATTTAACTATTACTAGTTTTAATAGTTTACTCACGGATGTTCTTGGACTTCCTTGTAAGAAAGTATTTCCACTTAGGGAAACCCTTGGGAAGATGCCTTTGTAAGTGCAGGCAAGGATCAGAGCTGCTGTCGAATGTCTTGCTTCACTGGGATCTTTTGATGGCATAAAGATATCTAGTGACTATCTTCAGATCACATGGTTATTCTGCCTCTAGGATTAAGAGTAAGGAGTGGTCTGGATGAACAACTATACTGGAAGCCATTTTCAGTTTGGGGGGGAAATAAGTAGAGATAGTTCAGAAAAAATAATAACTATAAAATAGTTTATAGTTCCCATGTACAGTCAGCCTCTGCAAATTTTGAAAGTGCCAGGTTTTAGTGTGAGTAACTTCCCCATGTTATTTTTCCTAGCATGCTTTCCTCTTTCCAGCACCTCTGCTTCAATCTGCTTCCACACTCACCTATTTCCACATACACCTTTCACTTATTCCAGACAACCTCATTTTGAAATTTAATAATCCTTAATAATCCTTTCACCCAGTATCCATGGGTGAAAACTAACCTGGCTTCCGTACCGCCTCCCCAGTGGTAGTTAGAGACCTATAATAATACATGTCACAGTTGGTGTTTTTAGCAACATTCATTCAAACATGACACATCCATCGTGATCTAGTGAAAAGTGTACATTTATTTTCTAGTGGACCTCAGTTTGAATCTTGCCTGTGGGATTTATTAGCTCTATGACCTAAGGAAAGTCACTTAGCTGCCTAAATCTTAATTTGAATTTGTTGTGAGGTTTAAACAAAACAACATAAGTATAAATAATGAAGCTACTTCCATTTTTCTGCACTATCGGGACAATGTAGGAATAATGACCTTCAAAAGAAAACAAAGCGCCCTGCTTGTAGGTTTATCAACTGCTATAGACTTGGCTCCATTGCTCTGCACTGTCTCTCTCTCTCTCCGCATAGAGCCAACTCTAGCGTGCACTTCTGGCTGTCTGGTGTCCCCACGCATCCTTATTTGGTGCTAAGCTTTCTGCCTTCCTCTCCACCAATCCTTGCCTCTTCCTGAGAGGAGGAGCACCCACCCAGCAGGGCAGCCTTTCAGCCTGTCAACCTTCTCTCCACCCCAGGCACTCTCCCACAGGTCACAACCTGGCCCTTCTCACTGTCCAAATCTTCTCTCATGAAATGTTGAATTCAAGGGGACATTCATCTAACCCAAAAGCTGTGCTCACTCTAGTTTGCTTCTTCAGAGACTTCTATCTCGTATAGGCTTTTCATCACGGACACTTCTAATATCACTCCATTGCCACTTCTACTCTTTTAACTTGTTTCATGTCCCTGAGCTGGACCAGGTCACAAGGTCTGTTCTGTGATTGAAGTTCAGTAACAGTGAAGACTTATCCTGGCTTGAATTGAAGTTTCTTAGTTTTTCTGCCAATCCAGAAGTAAATAATCAAATAGGATTTGTAATAGAAGGATGAATGAGTGGATGCAGCTCCCCAAACTCAGGGGTCAGTGATGACACGTACTCTTTTGCTGTGCGTAGACTAAGTCTGATGAGTATTGCTGAAGAAAATCCCACACCCAGGCAGATTGGCTCCTTTCCAAGTTTATGATAACCGACTTTATTTGAGCTTTAACACTGCCTGGAAGTCATACTGTGTATCTCTGGGAAAACTTGCCTTCCTAGATTTCACAATAATTCTTTCTATCTTCCCCACCCCTCTCAATCCTACTGCCAAATTCTTTCCTATGCTCCTCAGATATTCACATGCTCTGATTCACAGAGAAAAGCAGAAGCTGCTACATGAGGACCCCTCAATTCCCATCAGCAAACCCAAACCCTTCCCACGTGTCCCCATTCCCAAAATGTTTGCTCCACATTTTGTTTGTGTCTTCTCCTTTCAAAGATCTCATCTTCCATCTGCAGTCTGAAAATCATTTCCTTTACGTCTTGTATTACCAATTAACTCCTCTCTCCTGGATCTTTGAATCTCCTTCTCTGCTAGTTCCTTATCATCAACTTTAATATGTTTACACACGTTCCCCAAAATCAGACTCGACTTATCCCTTTTTCAGAACCTATTGTCTCCCCAAAGTATTTGAAGTCCTTTTTTCTGTCTTCTAGCATTGATTGCCCTCTCTCTGCTTAGCCCACTCCAAATGCAGTTTTTGCTCTTCAGAGAGCACTGCTCACTGACATCCACATCTATGACCTTTGTGTGCTTATGGCAGTGGGTGCTGTGATGTGCTTCACCACAGACCTCAAAGCAAGGAAGCCAGATGACTTCTTAAACTGTGAGCCAGAACAAACTTCTCCTCAGTTAAGTTCTTTATCTCAGGCATTTTGTCATAGAAATAAAAATCTGTCTAACACAGACAGTTTGAACTGGCTAAAAAATGAGTAGACTTATGCTGAACAAATTAATAATAGCTGGAATATATCATAAAATTTTATTCTTGCTATCTTTACACTTTCCTTCTAACTCTACTTATGTCAAATAAATACATCATTTGCGTTTTATTACCATAAAATGTCTCTCATTTGGCATGAAATAATCATGTTGGTATTTCTTTAAAATTCTGTTTTTCAGTCCTGAAACTATGTCTGCAATGACTCTTTAGCACAAGTGTCCCACAAGCCACTTGATGGCTCTGACTAGAATTAAGGGTAATTGCTATGGTTAGTGTCTCAATGTCCCCCCAAAGCATACAGTCATGCATATATACATAGTCATTGGGGGGCAGGCTTTTCAGAGGTGGCTGAATCTAGAGTTTGTGATTGATTCATAGTCTAGTGCTAAGGTTAAGTCTAATGCTAAGGTTAATGTTAAGGCTAAGAGTTTGTGATTGATTCATAGTCTAATGCTGAGGTTAAGGGTATGAGTACTGTGCCTGCTCTAGGGCGGGTAGCCTGCATACAATATAAGGGACAGAAAGAGGCTTGTCCCCTCTCCCTCTCTTGTTGCTTTTGCTGTCTTTCACCCCCATGAACTCTTGCCCCTCTGCTATGTGCCACCCTGTTTTAGAGCCAGATAGTTATGGACTGAAACATCTAGAAACTGTGAGCTAAGTAAACCTTTCTCCCTTTAACTTTGGGTGTTGGGTATTTTGTCTCAGCAATGAGAAAAGTAACTAAAACAGTAACATAAAAGGCCAATTTAGGATATGCTCCAAAATCTCAAGAAGCAATTGTGACAACATATGCATCCACCAAAGGATGAACTCAATGGTAGAAACCTAGCATACCATGGCAAGTAGGGTTCTAGAACACATCAAAGCCACAGCACAGTAGCATGTGCTTCCCGGAGACCAACCAATATACACTGTCCTAGAGGCTACTCTGACCATTGTTGATGCTTCCATGGGTCAGATTTCAGTTGTGTAATGCTGGGCAAAAAGGGGGGCTGATAATCCATAAAGAACAATGTGGGATTTCAAGTATTTTTTATAGTACTTTTCTACCAGCTTCAACACATCAAAATATTAGCCTTCTATTACTTTCCAACCCCACCCAGAAAAGAAAATTTTGAAAACAGAGATATGCTACGAAACATTCTAAGTGCTTCTGGGTAAAGTACTCCTTGAGTTCAAGTCATTGAACTTCCACTGTAGTGTATACTTTTTTTTTTTTTTCAGTACCGGGGATCAAACTCACGACCTTGTGCTTGCCAAGCAGGTGCTTATGCCACTGAGCTGTATCCCCAGCCCCACTGTAGTGTATTCTTTCCACCAAGTTGTTTGGATACTGTGTGATGTCTATCAATCAGTCCTAGACTTCTACAGCTTCTCGAGAAGTGTCCGTTTAACAGTGTATTCAATTAACACACAACCCTGCCAGAGAGCTATTCTTTAAAACTGTGAAAGAATGAAGGCTGACCTCTTGGACAAAAAAAAAAAACAACATAGCCAAACTCCAGGACAGAGGAACCTAAAGCTATGTTCACTTGTCAATTTAGCATCAAAAAGAACTGGACCCATCAAATTAAGTAAAAGCAAAAGATAGAAAATTGGATTTGGAGGATAGATAATGGTTTACGTGATGTGAGGTATTGTTGTTGTAGGTTTCTAGCACTAGGCAGGTTCAGTCCATATGCTTCAGAGGCTTATCCAGATTTAACTAAGTCCAATGTAGTAATTTCTATCCTTTCCATGGATAGCATCCTCACAGTGTGATCATTTCACTATAGAGAATAGTTGCTGAATGCCTAGTGCCTACTGCCTACTACATAGTAGAAAAATCAATAAATATTTTTTGATTAAGTGGTTAAACAAATAAGAATTTTAATATCACATAATTAAAACTCAGATTAATTTATTGTCCATTAGTAAAAGCTGGAGTTCCTAAATAAAATTGAATCAGTAGAAAATGGACACAGATACAAGGCAAGGTGTCACATGCCTGTGATCCCAGCACTCAGATGGCTGAGGCAGGAGAATCACAAGTTTAAGGCCAGTCTGGGCTACATAATTTGATCCTGTCTTTTAAAAAATGGATAAAGTTACAAAATTTGGATCACCTTATATGTGCCCCCAAAGACCTCTATATTAAAGGTTTAGTCCCCAGTATGTTGCTATTAATAGATGATAGAACCTTTAAAAGATGGACCTCTATATTACAAAAAAAATACAGAGATTTAATGCAATTCTAATCAAGACACTAGCAACATTCTTTACAGAATTAGAGAGAATAATCCTAAAATTCATATGGAATCAGAAGAGACCCAGAATAGCCAAACTAATCCTGAGCAAAAAGAGTGAAGTGGGAGGCACTGCAGTCCTAGATTTCAAGTTATACTATAAAGCTACAGAAATAAAAACAGTATGGTACTGGCACAAAAAATAGACATGTAGACTAATGGAACAGACTAAAACACCACAGAAACAACCCCTTCAGCCACCTGACCAAGGGATTTAAAACATACACTGAAACAAGAGTAACCTTTTTATAAATGGTGCTGGGGAAAGTGGTTATCCACATTCAGAAGAATGAATCTAGACCTGCATCTCTCAGTCTGAACTAAAGTCAAAGCAAAATGGATCAAATTCCTAGATATTAAAAAAGAAATAATCAAGATAAAATAGGTGAAAAGCTTGAAGACATAGGTGTAAACATGGATTTCCTGAACATAACCCCAACTTCACAAGAACTAATGCCAAGAATCAACAAATGGATATATCAAATTAAAAACTTCTGCACAGCAAAGGAGCCAATCAACAGAGAGAAGAGACAAACTACACATGGGAAAAATCTTCCCACTACTGCTCAGACAGAGGGCTAATTGCTGCAATACGGGACTAATTCAAACAAATTAGATTCCAAAAAGCAAAAGACCCAATCAAAGTAGGCAATTAAAAGGAACAGACACTTCTCAAAACAAGAAGTACAAATGACTGATAAGTAGATGAAAAAATGGTCAGCATCTTTGATCATTAAAGAAATGTAAATAAAAATGACCCAAATTCTATTATTACTTCAGTAAGAATGGCTATCATAGAGGATTTTTAAAAAAAGGATATTGTCACGATTGTGGGAGAAAGGAGACCTTCTACATTGCTGGTGGGAATGTAGTTCAACAACTATTGAAATCAGATTGCTCAAAAAACTAAAAACAAAGATTTTATTTGACCCAGATGTTACTATACCTCTTCTGGGTATCTTCCTGAAAAAGTTAAAGTCATCATATTACAGTGATACACGTATATCTATGTTCACAGTAACATAGCTCACAGTAGTTAAATTATGAAAACAGCCTACATGCTCATCAGCAGATGAATGAATAAAGAAAATGTGGAGTATATACACACACTGGTGTACTACTCAGCCACAGAAAAAGATAAATTTGAGTCATTTGCAGGAAAATGGATGGATCTTGAGACCATAATGGTAAGTGAACAAAAGCTAAAATCTTGCATTTTTCTTATATGAAAAACCCAAAGTATGCCTAATAAATGAAATTTCTTAATCAAATTAGTTTCAGAATAATGAATAGTTAGTTATATGCTTTTGTTGAAAATCACAGCATATTTATATATCAAATATATCTGAAATACCCTTCAGGAAGGAAACCTTTTTAACCTACATGGAACATTTTTCCCCCTAATTAGTATCTCAAATCTTCTTGCTATCTACTGTCCCACAGAAAACCTCTAGTGAAAAAGGGGTCTAGCATAAGAGACATTCCAATTTATAAGGCTCCTTGAGTCACCTAGGCTAAGCTGTTGGTGTCATTCTTAACAGCTGTCTGACTGGCTTCTATGGAAAAGGGGACTTGTCTGTCTCCTCTGTATTCTTTGAAAGTTCTCATTTTTAGAAAGTTCTTTAGTTGAAGTAAAATTGAACTCATATAACGTCCATTCATTAGTGCTAGGTCTCCCTTCTGGATGAAAACAGACTCTACCTATAACCATTCCCATACCTCAGACTTTTGCAGCTGTTCTAGGCAGGCACAGTACTAGGCAATGGGCTTACAGATGAGCCAAGAGCTTCTTCACAGACAGACTTGTAAGATACATAAGTGAGCACATAAGGTAGGTACTCACATTTGGGTGATATCAAGCTGCTAAGACAACCTACAAGAGTGCTATTTGATCTTCTCTTGAAGCTCCAGTAAGCCTTTCTGGAGAAGCAGACAGCCATGCTGAAGGATAGTAAAAGGTGGTCAGAAAGGAGGGGACCATGTGCCCAGAAGAAACAGTTTCCAAACCCACAGAAATGAGACAGCATATCATGGCATCAATGAATCCTCTTCCCTCCTTACCCAACATCCCCAAGCACCATGATTTCAACATTTCTCACCATCTTGACCTACATACTAGAACATTCCCTGTAGTGTAATAATGTCCCATATGTCATAATGGAAAAATGGTGGGGCAGAGTTTAACATAAGCATGAAACATCATCTGAGTTACCAAATGAGAAACAGAATAAGGGATCCATTCAGTTTTCTCATTCCTACACTTGATTATCCAAAGTGCTGGAAAACTCAACCCTACCAACTGCCTTTGCTTTATGGATTTGAATATTCAAAACACATTACATATAAAATAAAAACATTCTGTATTCCTCATTGACTTATAATTTTGGCAAGTCTCTTCTAAATTAAAAAAAGAAAAAGCCACTACAAAACACAATAACATTGATATTTTAATGTGGCACAGTCTGTGCATTTAGCTGTCCTGACTTCAGGGCATGAGGTTGTTTAAACAGAGAAAAGAAACCATCACAGACCTGTTACACAACCACTAGGAAAAGCCACTAAGAAGCCACCCAGTTTGTTCCCACTTCCCTGGGAGCACTTGCTGACTCCTATGGTGACTAACAGCACATCAAAGTGGTACTCAGAGAAGACAAGAGGGCTCTTCATTAAGGAGACATACATGGACCTCCTTTTAGAACTTAGCTCAAATTATACCAGCTTGATCCCTTTTTTACACTAAATTCACTATAAATGTGAGTGTGGATTTTACCTCCTCCATCTATAGCATCATCATTGATTCTTATTGGAATTTAAAAGCATATCTTAATCAAAAATTCACTGATGTGTATTTAAATAAATATTTGCAGGCCTTGAATAATTCTGAGGTATGGAGATCTATCTGGAGAATCACAAAGTTGTTGTGTTTAGTTTGATATTGACCATGAGGTAAAATGGAATCAGAAGAGGGTCCTGAAGAACACGAGTGTATGACCTCAGGTCACTGTAGCATCTCAGGAGCTTGGTCTGTTCTCAAGTGTCATGTTTATGAATGGTGCATAAACCCATCTACTTGTTCCTAGAATCCTACAACACCGCTACAGAAGTCTCTCTGAAGCACTGTCGCAGATCAACAGCATTAGCATCAGCATCACTTAGGAAAGTGCTGAAAATGCAACTTCTTAGATCTTGCCCCAGAATATACTCAGTCAGACACTCTAGAGACAGAACCAGTTAGGGTAGCCAGACTCCATGACTAAAAGTTCAGAACATCAATTCAAACTTGAATTGCAGATATCTTTCTTTAGTATGTGTTCCATGTAATATTTGGAATGTTTATAACTTTTAAAAGTACTTCTCTTTAACTGAATGCAAATTCAACTAGGCATTTGTCTTAGTTATATTTTTCATTGCTGAGACATAATACCCAATACCCGCAAGTTAAAGGATGAAAGGTTTACTTCAACTCACAGTTTGTAGAGGTTTTAGTCCATAATCAACTGGCTCCAAGGCAGAATGGCATGGCAGAGGGGCATCGCAGAGGAGAAACATTCCATGGCAGAGCCGGCAGGAGGTGGCAGCAGCAAGCCTGTCTACTTTCTATCCCTTTGTATTCCATCCAGGCTATAAGCTTATTGGTCAGTGCCCTCCCTCAGTCAGGGCGGGGCTTCTGCTTTAGGAAATGCATTCAGCCACACCAAGAACTGTGCTAATTTCATTCAATGGACTAACTTAGTACCACACACCCTTAATCCCATTACCACACACTCTATATCCAACTAGCTCGAAAAAAAACACCAATAAGGGCATGAGACTCTGGGAGGACATCTAGATACAAGCCATAACAGCATCTTCTGCTTTACTTGACAGCCCTAAATCTAGCAGTCTGTAGTATAAAAGCCTACTCAAGTGACTTTGACAACATAATAAAGTTTGACAGCCACTGCTTTAGTCATTTACCTCTCATGACATTCAGCCTCATGAGATTGACCCCTGAATATCTTTTACTTCTTTTGTTGTTTAGTTTTTATTCATAATCAAAACTTAACTCTGAAATCCACCTCAGCTTGGAGGGTTAGGGAGGAAACACAGAACCTGAAGAAATGCAGCGGGAAAAGAAGATGTTAGGGTACCAGGAGCTAGTGGGAAGGAGAACTTTCCTGAGCTACAGAAGGGATGCGCTGCGGGTTAAGGCAAACAGACATGAGGTGCATTAGAGTTGTCCACAGAGTGCAATGGGAATTGTCTTGCTGGCCTTGCCATTCCTGGACCGAAAGCACTCCATGGCATCCATAGGATTCATGCCCTTTTTGCATTCCCAGAGACCGCATGCTTGCCATCCAACCACTCAGCTTGACCGTGAAGATAAAACACTAGGACAAGATGCCAGCACCTGTGTGCTTCGCATGAAGCTCTAATTGTCAAATGTCTCCCCCAACAAATGATGTGCCATTGTGGCCTGTGAAGGCACCACCCTGGCACTTAAATCCTGTAATAATTCTGTGGAAGCGGGAACCCTTCTAACTAAATGCTTTTTTCACTGGCGCCCAGAGCACCAGAGTGTTTTGCTGTCTTTGGCTCTTTGTCTGTGGACCGCTCAGAGGAGACAGGGCCTAAGGACTGGGCACGGTGAGGTGGACCATGGTTGGCTACAGGCTGCCATCACTAAGAACAGCATGTGCAAAGCCAGTACCTTGTACTTCCTGTAAGTGCATACCTTGCAGATTTGTGAGTACTATACGTAAGTACTTCATAGCTATTGCAAATAAGAGGGTTTATTTTTCCTATGATACCTCCCAATTGATCTGAAAACAGATACAAACTCCCTATGAGGAATATAATCATTATGTATATCTAAATTGTACCAATAAATTTAATTTTAAAAATAAAGTAAAATTTTTTAAAAAATGGAAAGAAACTGAATCCTCAAGAAAAAGGAGGAGGCCTCAAACTAGAGGTGATCCCCCTGCCTCAGCCTTCCAAATGCTGGGATTATCGGTCTGTCCCACTATGCCTGGCTGAGTTTAATCCATTTAAATTTAAAGTAATTACTTTCAAGGAAAAGCTATTTTCTACCATTATGCTACCTGTTTTCAGGATGTCTTATACCATTTTGGTAGCCCATTTCCCTCATTGCTACCTTTATTTTGGGTTTAGCTGACTTTTCATAGTGACATTTTTATTCCCTTCTCACTCCCTTGTGTGTATATTTTGTAAATATTTTTATGTTGTCATGGGAATTCTTATAACATCTGAACATAGCAGTCAAATGTGAGTCTGTATCAGTTTAATTTTAATCAGACACAAACTCTGTTCCTCTACAACTCTATTCCCCAACTTCATATTATTGACATCACAAATTACATCTTTATGCATTATATGCCAAATAGCATAGATTTTAATGTTCTTACATAAGTTTCTTCAAAATCCAGTAGAAAATAATAATAGAGTTACAAACCAAAATTATAACAATGCTAACTTTGTATTTGCTTATGCATTTACCCTTACTGGAGAACCGTTTGTATTTATATGACTACTAGTTACTAACATGCTTTCCTTACAACCTAAGGGACTCTCTTTAGCATTTTTTGTAGAGAAATAGTAAAAAATTTCAGTTTTTGTTTACCTGAGACTGTCTTGATTTCATCCTCACTTTTTGAAGGACAGTTTTGCCAGATATTGAAATTTACAGTTGACTTTTTACTTGGATCACTGCAATATGTCATCCCACTCTCTTCTGGATGATTATATTTCTTCTGAGAAATAGGTTGACAATCTTACTGGGGACACCTTGTATGAAATGATCTACTTTTCTTTGGTTGCTTTCAAGAGTGTGTGTGTGTGTGTGTGTGTGTGTGTGTGTGTGTGTGTGTGTGTGTTTAGCTTTTGACAATTTGACCGTGTATGTCCAGATGAGTCTCATTGGCTTATCCTACTTGAAGTTTGAGTTTCTTTAGTTTGTAAACTCATTTCCTTTGCCAAATTTGGGAAATTTTTAGCCACTATTCCTTTCAATGGTCTTTGTGAATCATTCTCAGTCATTTCTCCTGGAAATTCCACAATGGTCTGTTTTATGGAGTCCCAGAAACTCTTTTAAGCCTATTTACCTGTCTTTGTTTATTATTCTGTTCCACAAACTCAGCTTCAGTTTACTATTTCTCTTATCTACAAGTTCACTGATCCTTTCTTCTGTTTGATTAAATCTTCTGAATCCTTCTAGAAAATTTTTCATTTCTGTTATTGAAATACCTCTAGTGTTTCTATCTGGCCATTTTATAATTTATATCTCTTTCTTGGTATTTTCACTTTTTTCATAGGTAGTTATTCTGATTTTGCTTAAGTCCTTTGTCTATATTGTGCTTTAGTCCTTTAAGCATACTGAGGACAGTTATTTTAAAGTCTTAATGTGATACTCCCATGTTTGAGCTTCCCTGGAAGTGGTTTCTGCCAGTTTATTTATTCCTTTGAATGTGCCATATCTTTCTTTTCCTTTGTGTGTTTTGTGATTCTTTTCTTGAAAATTTTCCCTTTGACCATTATAATGTGAGATCTTTGAAAATCAGATTGTGCCTTTTCTCGAGAGGTGGTTGGGTTGGTTAGTTTATTAGTAAAGGTTATAATACTTTTGGGATTCCATTAGTTCTCTAAACTTCTTTTGCAAAGACTAGTCCTTATCATACATAATTATCTGAAGCTTCTGTCCCTTTAGTTATATTTAGTGAGTGTTTTGACAAAGATTTCCTTGAATTCCAAGAGCTACCCCATACTTTGCAGACTGGCTGTGTGCTGAAGAACTCCACTTAGGCTTCTTTGAGCCTAGGGTCAGGCCCAAGGCAGAAAGCTTAATGTCTTCCTCTCTCCTGAGCATGCGCCTGGCCTGGGCACAGGTGTGGTTTTCTAATCACTACCAGAAGCACCTATAGATTTTCCCACCTGATTTCTCAGTTAGGCAAAACATAGATGAATTATGTTAGCCTTTCAGGTACGGTCCCAGACAGTTTAGAACAGATATATACAACTTTCCAATAAAGTCTTCTCTGATCCCTCTGGTTTAAGGGAGGAAAGTGGTAATTGAGCTGTTTTTGCTTTAAAATCAAGACAGCTGCCACACCAGGGAGAATGAGACATGGCTGAATAAAAACACTCCAAAATTTTCTGAATCTTCTGATCGTTCTGAAGACGGCTTTTTCTTGACTGGGTGTTTGCTTGGTTGCTGAAAACTTTCAGCTGCATTTCAGGGCACTAACAAAGTTAGAGTTTGTTTCTTCCAATATTTCTGTGGCCAAATGAAAGGTCAAGCTTCTGATTCCACCATTCTGCTAACCATTTGCCTCTCCCTAAGTTCCTTTTTCATAGCTCTGCTTTCCTTTATAGTGGTACGGTGGTCTTTTGAGCCTACATGCAAAAATCTACCAGTTAGCTTATTTTAGCCTGCTAAATAGCCTGCAGGTGACTTTATCCAACATGTTCTGTGTCTCCACCAGCTTCTTATCATCATATCCAATAAGTAAACTTCTCGCTGTTCTACAATTTTCTTTTTTTTTTTTTCCAGTACCAGGAATTGAACTCCAGACCTCACGCTTGCCAGGCAAGAGCTGTGTGGCTGAGCTAAATTCCCAGCCCAAAACATTTAAGGATATATCCTTTTTTTTTTTTTTTGCGGTACCTGGGATTGAACTCACGACCTTGGGCTTGCCAGGCAGGCGCTTATGCCACTGAGCTATATCTGTTCTACAATTTTCTATTTCAACATTGAAAAGAAAGTCATGGCTAATCCCAGTGTAATTCCAATCTTCTCTATTCTGTCTTCTTAATGTTCTCACCAACATCTATCCCATAATCAGAGCCCTTTTATAGCTATTTTGGTTTTTAATGAATCATAAACTAAGGTTCCCTAGTTATAAAACCTCCTCGGGGAGCACAGTCAACAAACATCTAACAGTCTCCAGATGGCAGAAGCACGTAAAGTCAGAGGAGAGGGTTATTGATGGCTGTTAAGCCACATGAGTTCATTCATTTCCAAATTCCATTAAAGGAGTAATTCTGCTTCCTATTTAAAATTTTCAAATGAAATTTTACTCATGGAGTTAAAATCCAGGGGATGGTTTATCTGACAGAACAAAGGTTTTAAAATCTAACAGACTAGTAGTTAAATATTGTCATAGCACTTACTAATTAGGCAAATTACTCACCCACTAAAAGGCCTCTGTTTTCTCATCTGAGAAAATAGAAAACACAATAGCTTTATAAGGATATTAAGAAAATTAAATAAGGTAATACATATAAAGTCCTAATACTAATACAAAGTACACTTCACTAGGCAAAAAAAGGAACATAATGTAGACTATTGTCCTTTTCCCCAAAGCTATTTATTTTAGTTAATTTCATTAAGAAGTATTATATGAGTATCATACGTTTATATGCTTCCCCCATTTCTACTAATGAAACATCACATAACTATGACAGAGCCATCCTGGGCAGTTCTAGGGTGAAAGCCTAAAACGTTTTTGGAAGAAACATGGATAAGTCCACTTAAGGACTATTTTCATGAAGGGTCAAGAAATTCCCTAAGAGATAGTTCTTCATAAGGAGAAAGTTGCACAGACATGGCCCAATCCAGTGAGTACAAGTCAAAGTATAAAGGTTCCTTTGAGCACAGCACAGTGGTATATGCTACTTCAGTTGTCTTCCACCTGGCTTCCCGCACTCACACCTGACCCCCAGGAAGAAGGTAATGCAAGAACGCAAGTAGAAATAAAAGCTATTTCATTGGTTCCCTTGAGACATCAAGGCACAAGTCCACTCTCTTTTATACCTGTAATGAAACACATCTCAAAGAAATTATTGCAAGACCCATAGCTTAGGACCTAGACTAGGCAGGAGGGACCCTGTACGTAACACACAACAAGCCAAAGAATACATGTAATATTCAGGCACATCTTTTACCTGAGATGTGGTGCCCGGCTGGCGCAGCCTGCCCATGGATGGTGTGGCACTCCCAGACCCAAGCACTATAATGTCCTCAACACAAAAGTTGCCCCTGTCCAAATACTATAAGCGTTTATAGGATGGACCATCACCCGTAGCTGAAATCAACAGTGCTGCTGTATACAGTGAGAAATTCATAAAGAACAAGCATGGTAAAACACACAAAATTCACACACACATGAGCATTTATCTTTTCAACCCTTCCTTAGCACAAATGCAGCAGATTCTCGCATAGCAAAATATCAGTAGCACCCCACACTGCCAAGAGCCCATTTCCTTGCTATTTTTGGTGTGCCAATTCATGATTCTTTGGGGAGCCACATATAGCACAGTATTCACCACAGTTGCTGAGAAACCACACGATGACTGAGAAATATTTTGCAACACTAAACAATTTTTATTACTCTTCAATTTACGTAGGTCAGTCTAGACATCACATACAAAGCGTAACACCAATTTTCACATCAGCAGCTAGATGAACATGAAATATTAGAACTGCAAATTTTTATGGTTATAAAAATATAAATACAATAAAAATTACATAAAATGTAATGAGATTTTTAAAAAACCAAATCTATTCTACCAACTTCATTTAAATAACTTGATTTAAAATTAGATATTAATTGTTGACATTTGTATTTTGAATTTTTAATATACAAGAAAATTAATTTTTCACAATCATATGCAAACATTAACTTGAATTTTTCACTTGTTTTAATTTGTTTTATAGATATATTTCCATTTTAATAATTTAGATTGTCAATTAAATACAAATTATATAAAAATCTATTGTATCCATAAAATTAGTGATTTAACTAAAAAGGCCAGACAAAACAATTTTATGTGTTAAACATGTAATCTATAAATTATCCATGCTTTATTATCTATTGAAATATCTACAAAACACTCATACATGTGAAATAATGATTAAGCTCACCTTTGATACTTTGTCATATAGAAATCGGTTTTACATATATTTTTTGTTTGTTTTTTTAATTTATTTTAAAAATAAAAGAAGGAAAACATATTAACAGACAACCATTTACAAAATAGCATAAGAACAATACAAGCAATACAGAGCTACAGACAAAGTGGTAGGAAATTAATAATGGTTATTGTATTATATATTGATATCTTCAAGTGGTTTCTAAGGAAAACAAATAGAGACATGCTAGATTGATCAAATAATTAATCATTAACTGTTCCTTTCAGTAAAGTGATAGAAGTCAGTAGTAAACTATGTTAGTTATCCTGTATATCCATACATACATAATTTCCCCTTCTTTCTTTTCTCTTTTCCCTCACCCTTACATATGTTTTTATTTTGTCATTATGGACCTTTTACCAAGACAGAAAGAATATGTACACTTACTGGTAGCTTGATTTATAACATTATATATTGTGCACATGGCAAGTGCACCACGACTAGGAAGTGAAGCCTGGACAACGGGTCCCAGAGACCGTAAGCCCAGGGCATCAAGGTTTATACAACCATGGGAGAAATCATCCCTGAAGCCAGAGCAGAGAACAGACATGACGGGTATAGATGGCTCAGAGAACCAGTGCCCACTGACATGTGAGACAAGCCCTAGAGACGGACAGAAACAGCTGGGAGAAATTTAAATTTGAGCTAGAATTTCTAAACTGTATGAAGAGATATGTACAGGACACTAGTCTTAAATTTCTCTCTTTGTGACCTTATTTCTACTCGAAGACCAGGCTGCCTGAAAAACTTTGGATTATATAAAGGAATAGAAAAGCACCACCCCCATCCAAAACTTCCAAAATAATATGCTTTGCGAACATTTGAACATATCTTAATTCTGCTGTAATAAGCAACTTCGTATCCAGATAGCCACAAAGCAAAACCACTGGAAAACCAACTTAGCTGAACCACACAAACTGTAAGAAAGAACACTGCAAGCATAAACCATGAAAGGTCAGAGATTACTGAAGTTCTTGGTGTCTTGGTAGGATAGGTAACCAAATTACCCGTATGTCTTCTCTACTTCCAGGGTGATCCCGCTGGAGGTGATGAGTTATTTCAAATACAAACTAACCCCAAAATAAATTCCAAAGAGTTACTTGTGCAAGGCCCAGTAGACACTAAAGATAACAAAACAATAGTCTACAGGAAGCCCGCATAAAATCCAGGGACAGCCACAGCAAGACACCCTGTGGGAAGCGGGTAGGCAAACATCCCACCACACTAGATCTGTGGGTGTGATGACTGCTAAGAAGACAAAGGCAACCCAGAAAAGCAGGAAAGCCAAGGGCAGCTCAGTTCTTCATAGCCCACAGCAGTGGCAGGGCTACAGGCATTCCATACCTGAATCCCAGAGAGCTCAGTGCCGCTTTTTGCTGTGTGCACTCTTATTATGTTGCCCTGCGGAGAGGAAGTACTGTGGATGCCCTCGACTGACCATGGATATTGTGTTTGGTATGAAATATCCTCTAAGTCTCCCTTTTTTCTGAAAGAACCTAACTGGGCTGAAACTGCACAAAAACCGTCAATAAGCAAAATCAACAATACCTCCGGTCCCAGCGTCTAGTTATTTGATTTCTACAGAGATAGAGCCCTTGAACACTCCATTTTCTCTGCATTACTTTCATGCTTACCCTATAAGACCATCCTCATCGCCTTCCTACAGTGCCGCTCCCAAACCACCTCCAATTTGGAGTTTCCCAGTACCTGAATCATTGTTTACTCACATAAACTCTTTAACGTTTTATTGTGCCTCGGTTTACCTTTTGAACCACAACAGTAGCAAAAAGTGGAGTGAAACACAATTGTCATAATTTTTACAAACCTGGTCATGGAGACTATCCCTGGTTCCGCAAACGTTTTCCAAAGAGCCACTGCAATAAACCTGTGACACGGAGGGCCATTGGTCTCTGCTGAAAGCATGCATGCCCCTGTGCCACGGCATTAAAAAGCAGGCACAGATGACACAGAAATGAATCCGTGGGCCTGAGCTGCCACGCAACCTTAATTTACAAACATTGGAGTTGTAATCTTAGAAGTTTTCATGTGTCGTAAGGTAATATTCTTCTTTTAATTTTTTTCAAACATATAAAATGTAAAATCCATTCTTAGCCTTGGTAGGACATGGTGGTCAGATTTGGCCTATGGGCTAGAAAAGCTAGGTTATCCATGAAATAGGATAGAACCCAGTAACCAACTATGCTCCCTCCACCAAGAGGTTGGCATGGCTAGTGGGCTGGGCATGTGGAATGCGTCCTCTAGCAACCCAGCGCGGGCAAGTAAGGAAATCTCTGCGAAGTGGGTGGCATCAGGTATCTTTGTAATAGCAATACAGTCATACTTCAGGACCACAGATTGATTCCAGGACTTCCACAGATAACAAAATCTGAGGATGCCCAAATCCATAAATACATAGTATTTACATGTAACTTAGGTACACCCTCTCAAAGACTTTAAATCATTCCCAGATTGTTTACAATACCTAGTAAGCTGTTGTTACACTGCATGGTTTAATGGGAATAATGACAAGAAAAATGTCTATGGTAGAGAGGGCTGATTATGCTTCCAGAGGGACAGGGAGTAATGAGAAGGACCTTCAAGTTGAAATGGGAGACACAAGCTCAAGGCACAGGGGCTGGACACCCAGCAGGGGACTAAAAATTCGATTAAGACACAGCCCAACACGTTGGCCTCCCAAAGGATTCAGGTACCGCCAGAGTAGACAGGGAAGCAACTCAGTCACCAGGCAGGCTCAGAGGCCGCATGTCACCGAATGCCCCTCCCACTGACCGGAGCAGGGCTGAAGGCACCAGACAAATGCTGTCCTTGCCTTCTGGCAGGTGCAGTTCTTCTTATTCCCTCCAGTGTTTCAAGTCAAATCAAAAACTGAGTGAGACTGAGCATGCAGTTTAGCAGGGCGATGAAAGTCATGGACTGGCAAATGTCATTTGGGGATGGAGCCCAGTATGAAACGACCATCAGTAGAAGAGTTTACAAGACAGGCATCCTTTAAGGATACCTGGTTTCACTACTGGCTTTCTGGATTCCTAGGCAATTTGAATCTCTAAGGCTCCCTAGTGTTCAGATAAATAAAGTGTCTCCCTACAAGATCTCAACTCCAATAAGTCACTGGGTTCTCACACACATGGAGTTCCACTCTGGAAGGAGAGGGAAATAAAAGGCCCAATTCCCCTCTGTTCCCAGAAATGCCCTGGGAGAGCAAGATGAGAGTGATCTGGAAATCTTAAACCTGTGGGTGGATCCCCAGGTCTCAAATGCAACAGAGTTGAAACGAGTGCTGTGGACCCCAGAAGCAAACGCATAGCCCAGAGTGACTTGGGGTCCTATCTAGACACAGGAAATAGATACTAATGACCTCAATAACTGACAGTTGAATGCACAGCTCACCATGCATGCTGCCAATTGATTCAAATGACTCTCCCACACTTGGAGGAGGGAAACGTTGAGTCACAGAGACCTCGTTCCAGGAGCTGTGGCTTGCTTGTCAATTGCAGAGCTTGGACTTTACAGAAGAAAGAATTGTAGAACTTTATTAATAGGAAAATAGACTAAATCAACAGAGATAGAGAATTGGCACTGGGAAAGAGCAAAAATGACACAGAGTTGGCCCCAAATTTTTCCAATTATGAAACATTGCTTATTTATGGAAAAGAAAACAAGTATGAGTTCAGAAGGAAGAAGAAACAGAAACAAAGAGATATAGTTAAGGAATTGTATTGCAAAGGCAATGTCTAATAGTACTGAGGTAAAGTTTCAGAATGATGGGGGAAGGCCAAAAACAAACTCTGAAAGCATGCAAATTCATGCAAACTCAGAAAGCCAAAGCACTTTCAGAAAAAGCAAATATTCTGCTGAGTAAGAACTGATAGCCCACGGGAAAGCCCTAAGATGGGCGGTCTCTGTATGGGGGTCCCAGTGAGTAACTCCCACGTGTAGACATCTCTGCGGCATGTGACACATGTGCTTGAGCTACAGAAGACAGACAGCAGTGGCGGCCACCGTATCCTTACCAGCAAGCCACTTATACGTGTCCTTCCTAGCAATCCACGAGAGACAGAGCCCATGCCCACCTGGCCTGGCCACAATCCCTGAGACTCCAGGGCTCTGCTGCCCTGAGGGTCTCAACAAACAGATGCCACCGCATGGTTCTCCTTAAGAACTTAATGAACAATTTGGAAAGCAGGTTTAGACATGCAAAGTTTTAAAGGTAACTTTATTTGTCTTTGTGTGAAATCTTGTATTTTTTTGGAGAAGCCAAATCAAGAAATTACTTACCTAAACTGCTAAATAAGTATAAAATCTACTTATAAAATTAGAAAGCTGTTTTAAACAGCATTTAGGCTCTTGTAGTTTTCCTTGGCTACTGTGGCATGAGAAGACTTCTTAAAATATTGAGAGTGGGGCAAGCTTTAAAAAAAAACAAGTAGACAAAGAAAAAGTTCTGAAAAAAAAAAAACTTCTAAACAATCTTGGAGGTTTTCAAGTCAGTGAAAAATTCTCCTATGCAATACATCATAATAAATCTTAGTTTTCAATCCCAAACGTTAACTCTTGATCAGAGAATAGGGAAGTGTTAATGGATAAGCAATCAATAGGAGAAGCATCCTCCTTCCTCAGGAATTTGAGAAATAAATGAAAGCTGTCAATGTCAGGATGATTTCTAAGAGAAATTTTTGCCAAATCTGATCTAAATATGCTGGGATTCAACATTCCCCTGGGTCTACACATGGGGAGACCCTGTCCCCGGAGGGCTGGGTCTCTGCGCGTACTGTGACGTGCAGAGAGCACGCTGCAGGCTGGCCATGCACACGCGAGCATGAACGGGACCACAGTCCAGCTGTGTGCATCAGGGAGGAGACGACACACCCGGGCTATAAATGGCTCCCCGGGGGCTTTTGTTTTAAAGGGAAAACATGAAATACTTAAAATAATTTTACTTTGTGCTCAACTCAGCGAAGCGGGTGTAAGACCAGGCTCCTTCCCCCAAATCAGCTGACTTCTATTGTCATTTCCACCTTGTTTTTTGAGAATGTTTAGTATAACCACTGGATAAGGTGCCTCAGTTTCCTCAGTAGTAAAAGATAAATGTGTTGTACTACTGTACTTACTTCATAGGTCTGTTACAGGGATAAACAGAATAACATATGCAAAGTACTTAATAAAATATTTAATATAAAATAAGCAACTATTAAATGCTGGATATATTTTTTATTATCCAAATCATGGCACAGGTACATGTGTATGTTATTCCAGAGACAACACGAACCATACCTTTCCAGGACTATGTGCCCCTCTACATGTTATAAGGCTAGACCTTTAAGAACTGAATTTTTATTTTTGGAACCAGGAATCGAACTCAGGACTTTGTGCTTGCCAGACAGGTGCTGAGCTATATCCCTGGTCTTGAGAAGTGAGTTATTTTGGTTACCCAAACTGGTTTATTAAAATACAAGTTTCCACGATGCAAGAGTTGTCAAACCAAAATGCGAAAGCGATGCGACTGTTCCAGAACTGGCTTGGTTCTGCCCAAGCCTTCCTCTGCAGCACACCTCTGACGAATGTCCACCAGGCACATCCTGAACACACAAGGTAGATTACACAGCTGCTGCTGAGTAAAGGTCTGACAAGCCAGAGAGATGGCCAGACTTTCAAAATGGAAATCAGCACCACAAGACTGTTCCCAGAATCAACAGGGCATGCATCACTGCCCCTTTGGAATGAAAGCTTTGTGTCACCCGGGCACCCCAAACTACCAGGTTCCAGATGCACTGCCTTTTGGGGAAGAGTTGTGGGTACCAGAATATCTGTGGACTCCGACTTGGCTTTATTTTGGGGGATTTGCTGGTTATACTCCTCCATCCTGAGTTCCACACCCAAATCAGCTAGGCTAAGTGGAAGCTGTACAGAGAAATTTGCAACTTGTGGCTGCTCCTCATAGACATGAAGAGCTCGATGGCCAGGCTGTGATCCTGCTGTGGGTTCCATCCCATCCCCGCACAGGCAGGCTCCATGCAGCAGAGGGAGAACCCGTCTCTTAGCCAGGCTGTCAGTGTCTTATCATGGCTCCTCTGCCTAAATGTCCTCAAAAGTAAAACAAGGATAACTACTCACCCCATAGGGTTGTCCAAAGGATTAAATGAAAGTATAAATTTAGGGCCTGGGGATTTAGCTCAGTGGCAAAGCGCCTGCCTGGCAAGCGCAAGGTCGTGAGTTCGGTTCCCGGTACCGGAGGGAAAAAAAAAAAAAAGAAAGTATAAATTTAACGCTTAAAACAAGAAACCTACAGAGTCCTCCATCACATGGGAAGGAATACAGTTGCACATCTACACCAAGATTGTGTGGCAGGTACACTGGAGAACTGATCTGAGAGCCTGCAGAGGCCTTGGGTGCTGCACCTGTAGATCAGGTAGGTAGATACCGGTTCTGCTCACTCAGAAGACAGACCTGGGTAATATTTGTACCCTTCCAGGACTTTCCTCTAGAGTTCCAAAGGAAGTACCCATCACCCTTTCTCTCACACACTTCTGTTAGAGCATTAATCTCCCTCTATAATCATGCAATTGTTTCATCTGACCCTTTAGAAACCAAGCTCCGTGAAGACAGGGACCTTGTCTTTCTTGCTTGCCTAGGATAGCTTCTGTGCATGGTGCACACTAGGAAGCATACGGAAGAAAGGGAGAGAGGAAGGGAAAGAGTGGGAAGCAGTAGATCTAAAACATATGATCCTGTACCATTAGGCGCATGCAGACCTCATCTGAGTCGTACTGCAAGGATCACCCCTTCACAGCGGTGCCCTTTTGCTGGCAGGCACCCAGTCAGAGCGCTGGCGCCATCTTTTTAATGACTGAATTTCAGTCTCATAAAACTGGAATTGGCCCCAAACCAATAATTTCAACATTACAAAGATTGTCAAGTATTTTGTTTGAATTTTTCCAAGTCTCTTTTATTAAGGAAATATGCATTTTAGCCATTGACTTTGGTCTACCTTTTATGACTTTTTATACATGATATTTTTAATTACTGCATTGCTGAGTAAAAATTATTGTCTTTGGAAGGTGAATGCAGGGTTGAGATAACTTCTCAAAGCTGCCTATGAAAATTATATGATATCCCACCAAAAAGGAATTACTGCTTTACCTGAAATTTCCTTATGCTCCCAGTCCTCAGTCTGAACTCTATTAAGTTGCCTATTTATATACCACTTACAGTAAATCCTCCACATCTGATCACCCAGTATTCCAAATCTTGAACACCCACTGCATGCCCTCCCGGTCCAGCAGAAATCCAACTGCTTTCTGTTCCTTAGTGCTGCCTTAATTAAAAAGAAAAGAAAACCAACCTAGCTTTGAAGCAGCCATAAAAGTCAAGATCTTTCTTATGAGGATTAAAGAAGGAGTATTAGCCAAGAGAAGCTTTTCCCTTATGCATTCTGGAGAAATGAAAAGGTGATGGAAACCAGAGAGGAGTCTTGGAATCAGAAGAGAGCATTTTGAAAACATAACAGGCCACCCCCACCTGATGCCATCATTCAGGGAAGTCTCTCTCATCTGCAGAGTACAGGGTCCCACAGGAGGACAGCTAGGGTCGGGGAGAGGGGAAACTGACAATTCGCCAATGCAAATAGCTAACCTCAGAATTGAGGACATTGAAGGCAGTGCAAGTGGAGGAGGTGAGGTGGCAGCGCTGGTGCAGGATGAGCCAGCCTCAGAACGCCATCACACAGCCAGTCTGTATGCCTGGTCAGGGTACAGCCCACAGCCCAGCCCCAACAGTATGGGGCACCATCCTCCCAGGCTCCCACCCTGCCTTGGGCTGACCTTGCACTCTGCAGCCATAGCATTCCCCTTCCACCCAATTATCTCTCTGAACGTCATCCAATGCTTTCTTCTACTCCTTCTGCACAAGAATAGCTCAGTTTCTATGACAAGTAAGAAAAAAATCACTCTGAGACCAAGAGTGGAGACATCTTGGGAAATGAAATGGACTTGACACTGGTTTAACTGGATGGCCCCTATTGTGTGTGTTTTTCAAGGACCACAATAGGCAGGATGTCCCCATCTAGAGAGACCAAGAAGACCCAACAGACAGAGAGCTCTGGGGCTGTGGACACTTTCTCCCAATGTGCAGCTATCTGCCTTACCCTTTTAGCTGATCTAGTTATTGTCCTCAAAGCACTGACCACACCTATTCTGCACAAGACATTTTTAAGCTTCCTCACAACATAGTCCTTCGAAAAGTTTTCTAACAAGATCCAAAGCCATGTAGCTAAGAAATGCAACTTTCTAGAAAACCCTTAACATTCTGCTTGAGCTTTAAGCAAGTTACAGTTTCTAGATACCTCCAGGTAAACACACGCACTTATCTCTAACATACATAGATACGTAACTACTGCTATATTCCTGTGCAGTACGGAAAGTCTAGGCCAAAGTCACAAATCTGAACTTTTGTTGCAGCTTCAGCTGCTTTGTTGAAATTTCATCATGCATCCAGATCTCTAAAGTAATTTTAAGTGTCTCCAGGGGTGCTACGTGTGGATTCCAGCAAGCCAGTCAATTCAGCTAATGAGGAGTGACTTAATCACCTAGGTTTTCAGCTTTTCTCACAGAGTTTCAATCCCCTGTTGCTGCTGATGTTGGAAGTTTCCTCTAGGCTAGAAATTTAATACTTATGCACTTGATGCATTTACTCCTTCCCACAGCCTCCTTCCCTACTTCCTCCTCTCCCTGCTCCTTAAAATGGATTAGAGGTTGTCTTAGTTACTTTTCTTGTTGCTGGGACAAAATACCCAATACCCAAAGTTAAAGGAAGAAAAGTTTACTGCAGTTAACAGTTGGTAAAGGTCTCAGTCCGCAGTCTGCTGGCTCCAAAGTACGGCGGCCTGGCGGAGCGGCATCACAGAGGAGAAACAGTCCATGGCAAGCAGGCGGCAAAGCAGCAAGCTGCAGAGCAGCAGCAGTGGCCTGCCTCTCCCTTTTATCGCTTTTAGGCTGTCTTTTGGATGGTGCCCCCACACCTAGAGTGGGCCTTCCCATTATCCACACCCAGCACTATGTTAAGCCAATCAGGGACTAATTTTGTGTGTGTGTGTGTGTGTGTGTGTGTGTGTGTGTGTGTATGTGTGTGTGTGTGTGTGTAATCAAACTCAAGGCTTTGTGCTTGCCAAGCAGGCACTTATTGCGCTGCACTACATCCCTGGCCCAGGGGACTAATTCAGTAATCACATACCCTTAATCCCCACATCACACACCCTAGATCTCACCGCCTCCACAGAGCCCCACCTATGACCACATGAGGCTTTGGGGGACACTTAGATACAAGCCATAACAGCGCTTTTGCAAAGGTCCCACTCTTGACTGTTTTGTATATTTATCATGCAAGATCCTATTCACCACATCTCCCAGTCTACTCTACCCATTCTGCAAAGTTCATTGCAAATAAAAAATCATTCATAAAGCTAAGCTTCCTTGATTCCTTTACCGGAATACATTTCTTCTTCTTATAAGTCCCCTAAATGTTTTTTATTTCCTCTTTGGCATCTATACGCTGCACTGTATTGTAATATTTATGTGTTTGTCTCTTGAGATTATGAATTTTTTGAGGGCAAAGAATATTTTTTATCCACCTTTGAACCTCAAGAAGCCTCCAGCTTGATATTTTTATATATAGAAAATAATCATTAAGTGTCCTTGATTTACTGTTAATCATTAATTACCCTTGATCGCTACAGAAAAGTAAAAAAATCTGCATGCCACACTTTAGGCCTGTTAGAAAATACCCAGTTTCAATTTTTAAGGATACAAGGTTACCAATTGTAGTTACAGGGATAGCTAGTCACTGAGAATTTCTAGAAAATTATGAAGGATAATAATGTATTTTAATATCATTCCCTGTACATATATTTCCTTATTAGTAAATCCATAGAAATTCAGGCAAATAAATTTAAGTCCAAAGAATCTATAAAACAAAATCCTGTGCCCTGAACAGTATTACCCTACCGGGATCTGAGTTTGCATGCAAACTGTGTCTGTTCCACTGACTCCTAATCCAAGATAAATCCCTGTAATGTGGGACAAGTGGATTTAATGTGAACCTTTTCCTACAGCCAAATTACTTTTTCTGTGCTGACCCCTCTTTTAAGGTACTGTGTTCTTAACTATAGGAGTATCACCCCCTCAGACAGTACATATGCACTCACTGAGACCCTACTTTAAGTAGCACTGAGAATGTAACAGCAACAAAGGAGAAGAAAGTAACCATATTGCTGTGATCTGACTTTGTCCCCAAAATTAATGATACTACTAAATGGTAGGGAGGGCCAGGGATTGAGTCAGTGGCACAGCACCTGTCTGGCAAGTGCAAGGTCCTGAGTTCAATTTGTGGGCCTTTGGAAAGTGGTTGAGTTCCAGGAAGATCCTTCACTGATGTGATTAATGCCTTCAGATCACTCAAGGAAATGAGTCTGGGTCCACATTAAGGACAGAGAGGCAAGGTACTGTTTTGTACAGAGCTGTCACCAGGCCCTGAGTGCCAGTGGCGTTCTGTTGGAATTCTTGAGTGCCAGCACCTGATCTAGGACTCCTCAGCCTCCAAAACTGTAAAACTTAAATTTATATTATTTATATATTACCCCTAAGGTCTCTTATTCCAGCAGAACAAAGGGACTAAGACAAGCATATGTTTAAATGGGTAATAAAACATTCTACCGAGCTTGAATCTTCTGCTGGCTCTTCCTATCATTGTATACATTCAATAAATAGTGGCTGGCTGGGAGTGTCTTTGTCTCTGCTCCTCCTGAGGCATGGACCTCCCGGCCCTTCTTACTGCACTACTAAATTTGTCTCGTTTCTTATTTCATCCTTTCACCGTACCCCTTGTACAGGCAGCTGGGGACCTTGGCCAGGTCCTGGATACTGGTTATCAGATTGAATGTCATCCTACGACAGTGTTTGTGCTCAGGCCACCCTTCTTTTACTTAATAACAGTCCCAATGTGCAAGAGTAGTGATGCTGGCAATTCAGATATGCCAGAGAAGTCATAATGTGCTTCCTTTAAGTAAAGAGATGAGTGTTCTCAAAGGAAAAAAAAAGCAGTCATAGGCTGGGGTTACTAGGCTGTATGACTAGAAGACATCTTCTGTCTGTAAAATTGTGAAAAACAACCAAAGAAATAAATTTGTGTTAATTTTGCTGTCACGTCTCAAATTGAAAAAAATTACAGCTATCGTACGTGAAAAGTGCTTAGTTAAAGGGGGAAAGGCATTCTGTTTGTTTGTGAAAAACATGAATAAGAAACTTGTTCCCAATGAGAGCAACGTGTTCCTTCAGAAAGGATGGAGCCTATGCAAAGACTTCAGCAAGAGATCCCCCAAAAGGAGCAAAATGACTGCAGAGCTCACATCTGACAATGAAAAAACTGCTGTCACATTTTCAGTTGAGTGTAAGAAGTTGCTTAAGAGCAAAGGATACCATTCAAAGCAAGTCCTTAACTACAATAACACCAAATTCTTCTGGAGGATGTTCAACAGAACCTATATTCATAAAAATACAAAAGTGGCAAAAGTGACAGCAGTTTCTTTATTGTCAGATGTGACCTCTGCAGTCATTTTTGCTCCTTTTGGAGGATCCCTTGTTCAAGCAAGACTCCTCAGGTGTTCTGAGCACCTGCCTTTGAGTGACCTGTTATTCCTGGGGCAGTGTTGGGCATCAAGCATGGGCCGGAACACTGAGGGAAATTTCCCTCTTTACTCTTGAACTTTACGTCTACCACTTGTGGCAGTCCTCAGACATGATTCCTCATTTCATCATCTCAGGATCTCAACAGACCCAGAAAGTATCAGAGATTAATTTGCACTAGAATATATAGTCAGACCCAATTATACCTCAATAATACCCAATAAATATTCATATACTCCAAACCAGGGAAATAAATCAAGAAATTTGGGTGAGGCAATGGGTCCCAGGGTCCACACTGGATGCAGCTGTAGCACTCGGGATGCTCATCAAACCTAATCAGTCTTTATTTTACGAAGGGCACTTACAAGGTTAGATTTCTTCATATAACCTCCTGATACCTTTCAGGGACTTATGGGAGAATGGCCAACTGATAGGCATTCATTTAAAAGGTATTGCTTTTTCTGAAATATAACTTAAAGAAAAATATAACATATATCCAACTTGGATATATGTTACCTACTCACTATAACTAAAAGACATATAGTAAATAAATGGTATTAAATGCAATATATGTTATTTTTCTCCTTGGTGCACAAGACATCCAAACTTTAGGAAGAGTCTCAACTTCCACCAGCAATGTGCTTAATGGATTTTATCAACAACAGTAAGAATAAAAATAACAAGAACCTCATGATTCCTGCGTGGCTTTTTTTATAGTTCTATGTCTAAAATGAAAATGTATATGCTTGCACACACAGCCATATGACAAGCCATCTGTACACTACAGCTAAAATTTTTGGCTCGTGAAGACACCTTTATGTGGAATGTAAGAGTGAAATACCCAGGAGACTATAGGTAACTTTCACTATTGACACCATCACCTTGATCCTCTTAAGTAAACCTGGACCATTAAAATGTAACCTGTGAATGATTTGCTTCTCAATGTGTCAACTTAAACATAGAATGGCGACCAAGTTATGGATATGTTCAATCATTTTTTATCTTCATTAAAAAGCATGCCTTGACAACAGGGACTTAATTGAACTTAATGTGGGAGGGAAGTGTTTATAATGCTGTGAAGTGTAGCTTGGAGCCATGGGGTACCAGCATTAGAGCTCCCTGTGTGTGATAACCATCTCAATTAGGACAATAACTAAACAAGCCAAGTGGAGCTGCCCATGCATCCGCCATTCAGATGGGAATAGTTCCACACTTGGTTGGCCCTTGGAAGTCAACAATGAGCTCTATGAGCAAGAGGAAAAGGAGGGGCAGGGGCAGAGTTTGCACTGCTGGGTCACTGCAAGTGTCACCTGAGCCAACATACGACCGATAGTGAGGTCCCAAAGGAAAGAGAAGTGCCAGCCCTGGGACATCTCCCTGGGGGTGGCAGATGAGAGGATTTCACTGTGTCTTCAATTTGAACAGATTCAGGAACAGGAGAATGAGCCTCAAAATGTGCTTCTAACCCCTGTACAGCAGGATAAACCCAATACAGCACTTTCATTTCTTATAACTAAAAATACCAATCCCTGATCTCATCACATACTTTCAAGCCAACAAGTTCCGCATATCTGATTCCTCATCCCACTTGGGTCTCATTGAAAGGATTATTTCTTCAGAAACTAACTACAAGATGATTTTTTTTCTTTGCAGATAACGGTGTGACTTCTTGGTTATTCTTAAGAGCAGTATGTTACTTATGTGTACATTGTTGAGCTGGTTATCGTCTATCTTGCTTTAAAGGATATTACTATGTAGTCCAGAGGCAGTTTCCCCTTGGAAGACAAGACAAAGAGTAGGAGTAAAACAACTGAAATCTCACATTTCCTGTTGCTGTTCAAAACTATGTGGGATGTTCATTCAAACTGGGGAATGGGAAAATATGCTCAGAAGGCCAGATCAAAAACTGGGACTGTAAATTTAATTACAGACCCTCAACTCCTTATTCAAAACTATAACTCATCCTGTTATCATTTCCTACAATTAACCTGACACCACAGGTTGTTCTTCCATAGTCACTGACTCTCCCATATTTCTTACACCCCTAAGACCCTGCGTTGCCAGCTTCCTCCCCGACCCTGCCGGCAGACCTATAAGCCAGAGATTGAGCAAGAAAAGAAAAAGTGTCAGTGAAAAGGCCAAGTTTCTGGGTGGTGGAATCTGGTAATTACAAGGCTTACAGCTTCAGTGGGCTGCTCTGGGGTACATTTGGTTTAATAGACCCATATTGGCACACAAACATCGCATCTTAAAAATTTAACAATAGCACAAAACCTTCCTCATTTTTCAATGGGTACAAAGAAGAGACAGTGTGGGCAATGAGATGTTTACAGAAACTTAAATTGAACAGATGATACTCTTAACTACAGGGATGGAAGGACATAGGAGAGAAAAGGAAAGTTCCAAAGAGTGAGGCAGCAGATTCATCTGATGGAGGATGAAAGACAGAATGAATTTCTTAATATCCAGGTTTGGGCCATGGATTCCTAGATAATCAGCCATTATCCCTGATAAAGATGGGGGGAAAGAACTCTTGTGTAAAGTATACTGTAGCAGAGCATGTACGGGCTGGGAGCATAAAAACCCTCATTTTAGATAGCTTAGTGGCCACTCTTTCACAGTACAGCAGTGGTCAAGTCAGTACTGAGGTGGATTTTATGTCTGTCATTTGTGAAGTATATTATTTAGGATGAATGATATTCAAGAATGTGCTATGAAGTTCGTGTGCTGTTTTTCCACATTCTTATACCTTTGGAGGACATTGCTAATTAATGAGTCTGTTTCCACTAAGCCTAGACATGGCTTCAGAATTCTTCTTCAGTAGCAGTACAGAAGGCCAAGATTAATCTATTGGAGTTTCCATAAAAAATAAAATCTGCATACCTTGATGGATCACTAAGTTCCTTTCTTTTATTTTGGGTGGAGAAAAAGATGTGTCCAACTCTATAACCTTAAATTTTACTGATCAGTAAAAATTCTATTTCAGAATAATTTAAAACCTCACAATTAAATCAGAATAAACTTTCATTTCTGGCCTCATGATTAGGTAGGAAATGTCTATCCAAAATTTGTCCACAAAGATACATTTTTGAGGTGTTTCTGCTCTCATAAAACATAGACAAGGTCTTCAGGGGCAACCCTTCCCAAGAGCAAATATGCATTAAGGCCAGAGCTTCTTATGAGGCAAAGCAGGCAGGAAAGATCTGGAGTAAGCTAGAATTAAGGACATGGCAGGTGGGGGAAGTCTCAGTGACAATCACAAGGCACCAGGGCTGAGCAGCAGTAATCCATGGAGGAACTACATAGCAAGGACCAACAGTAATGGTAGCTGCTTAAGTCTTGGGTTACACGGCTGAATAGCTGTTGGACATTGACCTACACAATAGCATTGAGGAGGAAATTGAATGTGAGATTTTCAGTCTCAAACAAAACCTTCAGGAAGGTATGAAGTAGATCTTCAATAAGTAAGTGTACCCCTAGGAGTAGAAATAAGTCCCCTTTGGAAGAAAACTTCAAGTCAGGACCTCATGTCTCTCATACACAGAATTCAAATGTGGCTTCCTGGAGACTAGCAAATACATCATAATTTTAAAACATTAGTCTCCAGGAAAAAAAAATGTAGGAGAGGTGTGGTAGTGCGTGACTGTAATCTCAGCCCTTGGAAGGCTGAGGAAGGATGATCACCATGAGTTTGAGGCAAATCTGGCCTACATAGTGAATTCAAGGCCAGCCTGTACTACAAAGTCAGAACCTATCTCAAAAAGCCAAAGAAAGAAGGAATGAATGAACAAGAGAGAGAGAGAGAAAGAGAGAGAGAGAGAAGAAAGGAAAGGAGAGAAGAGGAGAGGAGAGGGGAGGGGAGGGAAGGGAAGGGAAGGAAAAGAAAAGAAAAGAAAAGAAAAAAAGAAAGGAAAGAAAAAGAAAAGACATAACTGTTGGGCCTAAAATCTCAAGTGATTGCATTACTAGGGTGACTAGACATAAAGTTGATAAGAGAATCAGTGAACTGAAAGATATATTTTAAAACTTTCTGATGTAGCAAAGAGAAGTGGCAGAAAAGTTAAAGAGATATGAAAGATGTCATGAGAAGTTCCAATCCCTACCTAACCAAAGTCCTAGAAAGAGAAAATTCATAAAGAACAGGCAATAAATAAATAGATAATGGCTGAAGATGTTCCAGAAATGATATCAACCATCAACCCATGGACTCAGGAACATCTGAGAAAGATCAACAAAAAGAGTGTGCTCATAATGAAACAGTGAGAAGGGCTGGATCACCTAAAAAGATGACAATTAAAATAAACAAATACAAGTTTTTTTCAACAATAACAGGGATCAGAGGATGAATAGAGAGATGACTGCAAAGTGTTATGAAAAAACAACATTCAACCTAGAATTATGTATTTAGTCCAAAAATTAGGAAAAAATAAATTCAACCCAAAGGAATGAAAAGAAAATAACAAATAACAACAGAATAGATAATCAAGTTACAAAAGAATCAACAAATCCACAAATTTCTCCCTTACAAAGTATCTTAAGTATCTCAACTTAAGAAAAAAAGAAAACAGCACAAGTACATAGATTAGATATTTATAGTTTGAGCAGAGATCTGAAAGAAAATAAAAATAATTCTATCAATGGCTCTATACCAATGAATTTGGAAATATAGACAAAAAGACAAATTTCAGAAAATATGACCTACTTTGACACTTTTAAAACATGCCCACATATCCTTTGATCTTATTCCTATTAAAATATATGAATCATATCCCCTCCCATAAATCTTAACTCACAGTTGATTATATAATCCTGGAAATTGATGTTCAATTTCCAAAGATGTACCACAGAAGGTAATAAAGTGTTCACTTTTTTCACTAGGAAGCCCCAAGCCACCTCTTAAGAAATCTAACTACTCTGAAGGCATTATACTATACAAGGGTCAGGCTGAAACTGCAGCTGACAGTCAGCGTCAATCACCAGAAAAGTAACTGATGATCCCTGTAGATGACTATAACCTCTGGCCATGAAGCCATGCCCTGCCATGAAGTCTGCCCAGATAAAGCTCCAGAAATCACGGGACAAATACAAGCTATTCCACTATGACTTGATGGAATACTTATCAATAGAATCAATGAATATGATAAAAATATCTATTGTAAGACACCAAGTTTGAGAGTTAATTTGTTATGCAAGAACTGGAACAGTTACCAAAACTGACTCAAAAAGAAATAGAAATTCTAACTAGTCTTATGACTGTCAACAAAATTATTTCTCAGATCATGTTTCTGGTTTCATAGATAAAAGAATATTAAGCATAAGGTCACCTAGATTTTTCTCCTATTTTCACTGCAAGATTTCTGGGTTTGCACCTTACTTTGAGCCTATGGTTTATTTCTAGTTAATTTTTAGGAAAAATGGAATGTCTATGTTTAGGTTCAATTTTTTGCATATGGATGCCCAGTTGTTACAGCACCATGTGCTGAAAAGACAATCATTTTTCTATTGCATGTGTTCCTTTGTCAAAGATCAATTGACTAAACTTGTGTGAGTCTATTTTTAGGTTTTTCTATGTATCTCATTGATCTATTCTTCTTTTGCCATACCACACTATCTTGATTACTAAGGGTTTACAGTAAGTCTTGAAATTAGGTAGTACTTTAACCTTGCTCTTCTTCAATATCATGTTGGCTATTATATGTTTTTCACATCTTCATATAAACTTTACAGTTTCTTGATATCCATAAGTAATATTAAGACTTTGACTGGAATTATGTAAAATTTACAGTAGGGAAGAACTGACATCTTGACACTGTTGAGTGTCCCTAATCCTGAACAGAGACTATCTTTTCATTTATTAAGATTTTTCTTTGATTATTTTTCATGAAAGCTTTGTATTTTTCCTCACATGGATCTAGTACACATTTTGATTTACACTAAATATTTACTATAGAGAGGTGAGGTTCTAATGTAAATGATTTTTACTTAAGTTCAAAGTAAACTGTTCATTTGTGATATATATTGGAAAGCAAATGAATTTTGTATAAAAGCATTTATGTCCTGAACCTTGCTATGATCACCTATTGGTTCCAAAGGAGATTGTTTTTTCTTTTGTTGTTGTTGTTTTGTTTTGTTTTTTAAAAGCTATTATTTCTTTTTTGTTTTCTTTGGTTTTTTACATTTATTTGTCCACATTTGTAGTACACAGTGATTACATCCTCTATAGGGAATTGGTACATGTACATGATATATTTTAATTGTTTTCCCCCTTCCATCCACTCCACTTTTGTTTTTTCAGCATCAGATTCATTTATTTATCTTATGAGACCTTATAAAATTAGTTATCATACATACAGTGAGGCCAAAACTTCATTTTTGGTTTTTTGAGACAGGTTCTCACTTTGTAGTACAAGCTGGTTTTGAACTCGTTATGTAGCCCCGGCTGGCACTGAACTCATGATGATCCTCCTGCTTCAGCCTCCTGAGTGCTGGGACTATAGGCATGCATCACTATAGGCAGTTGGCAAAACTTTTAGAGCTTTCAGTGATAGCAACAGCCAGCTGTACCGTGCATGCCATAGGTTCTCCACCACTGATATATGCAGAGTTAAGACCAGACTAATAGATTTGATTTTCAAAGAACATAAAAATCATGTAAGACAATTATACTAAATCAAGGTACATTTTTAGATGCACTGTCTGCACTGAATTATAATACCTTTTTTCTCTCTCCTTTTTCCTATTATTTTTTATTACATGCTTTATATATGTTGAATTTTTCATATAAGAGAAGCCATGCAATATATGAGCTTGTCAATCTGAGTTACTTCACTTCACATTACGGTCTCAAGGTTCATTCATTTTCCTACAAATGACCATGTCTGTCCCTCTTTATGGCAGAGTAGTACTCCTTTGTGTATAATTATCACATTTTTAAAACCTATTCATTTATTGATGGACATATAGGCTGTTTCCAAGATTTAGCAATTATAAATTGTGCCGCTATAAACATGGAGATGCATACATCATTGTGGTATGACTTTTTAACTCTTTTGGGAAGATATTTAGAAACGGAATATCTGGGTCAAATAGAATTTCTACTTTTAGTTTTCTGGCAAACTACTTTTAGTTTTTTAGTTTTTCTACTTTTAGTTTTTTCTGCTTTTAGTTCTAGTTTTAGTTTTTAGTTTAACCTCCATAGTGATTTCCGCAGTGGTTGTATCACTTTAAAGTCCCACCCACAGTAAAGATGTGTTCTTTTCTCCCCAGAACCTCAGCAGTGTTTGTTATTGATTGATTCCTTGATGGAAACCATTCTTTCTGGAATGAGATGGAATTGCAGTGGTGTTTTAATTTGTATTTCTCAAATAACCAGAGATGTTAAGCATTTTTCATGTATTCATTGGCCATTTATATTTCTTCACCTGAACAGTGGTTATTCATTTCAGATGCCCACTTTTAATTGGGTCTTTAAATTTGAGGGTCTGATTTTTTTTGAGTTTTTTATAAATTCTAGACATTAGTCCTTTATCTAAGGAGTAGTTAACAAAAATTTTTTCCCAGTCTGCAGCTTGTTATTACTCTGTTGCTGGCTTCCTTTGCTGTGCAGAAGCTTTTTAATTTATGTGATCTCATTTCTTGATTCTTGGTATTATTTCTTGTCCAGCTGGAGTTTTGTTCAGAAATTCTTGCCTACGCCTATGTCTTTCTTCAAGTTTTTTGTGTTTTGAGGTTTTTGTTGTTGTTTTTGTTTGTTTTGTTCTTTTTTTTTTGCTGTTGTTGATTCTTCTTTGGCATTTTCTACAGTGAGTCAGATCATTTCAAACAAAGACAGTTTTATTTATTCATTTCCAATCTGCACTATTTGTGTTTCATTTTCTTACTGTATTAAGTAGGATTTCCTGCACTGTGTTGAATATGAGTAAAAAAAGTGGACATATTAGCCTTATTCCTGATCATAAGGGGATAGCTTCTACTTTCTCACATTCATTATAATATTAGCTGGAGGATATTTGTAGATGTATTTTTCAAGTTGCGGAAGTTCCCTCTTGCTCCTACTTTGCTGAGAATTTTTATCTTAAATAGATGTTAGATTTTGTCAAATGCTCTTTCTATATCTATTGATGTAATCATCTGATTTTTCTTCTTTAGACTATTGATGTGATGGGTTACATTAATAGACTGTTGAATGTTTCACTGGCCTTGCACACCTAAACAAATTTTAGTTGGTCCTGGAGTATAGTTCTTTTCACACAATGTTTGTTTCAATTTGTTAAAATTTTGTTAAGGATTTTTCCATATATCTTCATGAGAAATATTGTGCTGTGTTTTATGTTTATTGTAATTTCTTTATCTGGCTTTGATATGAAAGTAATATTGGCCTCATGGAATGAGTTAGAAATTATTCTCTGTATTTCTTTTCTCTTGGCAGGGATTTTAAAGAACTTGTATGATTTCTTCCATAAATATTTGGTAGCAATTACTAGTGAAATTATACACAGACCTTTTCATCCTGTTTGGAAGATATTAATTATCCATTTAATTTGTTTAATAGGTATGATTCAATTTTCTCTTGACATGACAAGTACTTTTTAATAACTTTTTTAATGATTTCCCTGCATTTTGCAGCAGACACTTACAATAAATCTAAATTTGCTTTCAAATAACACTATACCACTTGGTGGGTTTGTTCAATTACTTTATAATAAAGTAGTCTCAACTCATCCCTCACTTCTTTATATTTCCATTATTCACTTCATCAGTCCTATAACTCAATACATTCTTTCTATTATTGCCTTGTACAAAATGTTATTCTTTTGACAAAGAATAAGAATAATAAAAGATTTTCTTTCTATTTTTATTTATTTATTCTCTAATACTCCTTTATTTTTAGGTACATCTGGATATATAAAATATTCAATTTCTTTCTCTCTGAAGAGTTCCTATTATTATGCCTTGCAAGTCAGGCCTACTGAAAATAAAATACCTTTGTATTTGTTTGTTTGAGAATGGTTTTATTTCTCCTTCATTTTTGAAGGATAATTTCACTTAATAACAGAATTCTAGGCTGGTATTCCTTCTTTCTTCCTTTTGAAACTTTAAATTTCACCTCACTCTATTTTTCTTTTCATGGTTGACAGAAGGAAAGCTGATGCTATCTTTGTCTTACTTCTATACAGGTAAACTGTTTCTCCCTTTGGTTTTCTTCAAAAATTTTTGTCTTTGCCTTTGATTTTCTGAAGCCTGAACACAGTATGCCTCAGTGTAGATTTTTAGTTATTTATCCTATTTGGTGTCCTCTGAGGTACTTGAATCAGTACTTTGGAAATTTTTCAGCCATGGTTACTTTAAATAGTCTTCTGTCCAACAGTTTTTCTCTTTCTGGTATTTCATACTAGTATTATATTATGCACATGCTACAACTTTTATAATTCCCTCCCCCCCATGTCTTAGATCGTCTGTCACTTTTTAAAACTCTTTTTTCTTTTTGTTTTCAGTTCAGGATGTTTCTACTGGTACATATTCAAACTTGTTGAGTCTTTCTTTGACCATCTCTGGTCCATTAACGAGCCTTTCAAAGGCATTCTTCATTTCTGTTACAGTATTTTTTATTTCTAGCATTTCCTCTTGCATCTTAGAGTTTCCATCTCTCTGCTTAAACTACCCACCTGTTCTTGTGTGTTATCCACATTTTTCCACTACAGTTCTTAACTAGTAACTATAGTTACTTTGAATAATGATTTGAAATAATCATGATTTTGAAATCTTCCATATCTGAGCCTGGTTCCAAAGCTTCCTTCACCTCATTAACTATTGTTATTGTTTTTAACAAGGTTGGTAATTTCCTGTCAAAGTGGACAGAAGTTATTATCAAGTCAAAGGAACTGAGGTAAATAGGCCTTTATGATAAGGTATTACGTGTATCTGGCTAGCAGTCAGGCTATGTTAACAGTTTGCTATAGCTAATAAATATCAGAGGATAGAACTTCCTCTGTCTTCTATGCTGTCTTTGGGCTTTTCTAGACACTCCTTCTTAAGTAGGCTCTGAGGCTTGTAGGTTCTTTTTCAGTTGTAATCCAAGGGGAGAGAGATATGTAATTAGGCCTTGGTCTTTACTGTGTCAACGTCCCTGGCCTGAAAGCTTCACAAATACGTATTCCCTTTTTTTCTACTGATGTGAAACAGGCAAGCTACAGGGGGCTGGACTGGGCATATTCTTACTCTATGTTGAATACTTAGGGGTCTGGAGTTGGGTATTTCCCTTCCTTCAGTTAGGTTCTGACAAAGCACTCTCTCTTGATGGAATGTCTTTATTAAAAAAGAAAATAATTCATTGGACATATTTCAGAATGATTATTCTTCCTTTTCTCCACCCAGTGCTTAGGGATTTTCCTGCAGTTTTCACTCTGAGAATCTGGCCAGGCTCCAGGAAATAACACTCACAAATGTGTAGGGCCTTGCTATGACTAAGCTTCAGCATTTTTCACTCTCAAGCTCCATTCTGAGCCTCTAGCAACTTACCACCCAGGTACCTAAGTGTTTCTACCAGTACCAGCTCCAGTAGTACAGTTTTATCATTAAGCTTCTATTCCCAGTGAGTGGTGATTCTTGGTATATTTATTTCTCGAATCAAAAAAAAAAAAGCAGAAATCCTAAAGAAGAAAATAATAAAATTGACTACATATAATCAACTTTGAATTTTGATTCAACAAAATATCTCAAATGAAATGAACCACTGAAAGGGTAAGAGAATTAAAGCACAAAGCAGACCAAATATTCAAAAAACAGGACATGACAGACAGCAATCATTGCAGTACTAATTCCCCATGTTCCCGTACTTTTTCCAAAACCACTCTAAGTTTGGTTGGGACCAGGTGATAAACTTCTTGTCCAATGAATGTATTGTGACTGGAAGTGACATGTGTTAATGTCAGGCCAAGTATTAAAGCCAGGCTAAGGTGATAAGAACCAGTATGCCTCCTCCTCTCCTTCCTAGACTTGAAGCCTTGTAGGCCTCAAGATCCAGAAGGAGGATGCTTCATTACTGTTGTCAAATAAGGAAAGGCAAAGGCAAGAATGGACCCTGTAGTGCTGAATGGAGTCTGAGGTATCAATGTAAATGTACATCTGTTTTAACATATAAAAAATAGACAGAAATAAATGTGTGTCATAAGTGTACATATATACGCTTCCTAACTCTGCCCATTGAAATAAACAAGAATCAGAAATGTCCTACTAGCAATAAGCACATCTAACACTTACCTCCTTGTTTATAAATACCAATAAAGGAATCATCTAAAACTGGTTAATTCCAAGCCTGGAGCATAGAAAATAAAAGATGACCCTAGTCACAACCTTGTACTGAGAGCAAGAAATACAAAAACAATAATAAAAGAAGAAGAGGGAGAGAAGGATGAGAGGAGAAGAAGAAGGAGGAGGAAGAAAAACAAAGGGAAAGATAGGAAGGAAGCAAAATAGTTACAGCAGCTATCCTGAATAAGAATCCAATGACAAAATTCAGAACTTGAAAAAACTTAGATTATGATCCAACTAATTAAATAAATATTAATGAGCCCATACTGATGTAAAACAGTAACTAAATGAACAAATAGATCAGAAAGAAGGGAAACACTTACTTTTAAAAATAAAAATAAAAATTCCGTGGATAAACATAGACTGAGGAAAATAGAAAATCACCATAGAGCACCACAGGTCTACATATAGGTGCTAAAATGATGAGAAAAATTTAAGCAGAAAAGCGATATTTCCTTAGTCTCAAGTTATTTCTCCCAAAGTATTTAGTATTCATAACAAGGGTAATAATAATTTTATGGTGGTGATTTCTATAATTACCTCCTTCATCAGATAATCAGAATTGATATTGTCATTAAATATATATAAACATAATGCTTCTCTGATGCATTGCAATCAGTCAGATTATCTCTAAACCAGGCTTCCAAGTAATGCATATGTCAAACTAATAAGGAAAAAACCAGGTGGACAGGTATTCTGTAAAATAACTGACCACACTCTTCAAGATCATGAAAAACAAGGAGCAACTATGACAGTTCCCAAAAGAGAATAAGGAGACATGAAGACTAAATGCAATATGGGATTCTGACTTGGATTCTGAAGCAAAGAAAGATGTCATCCGTGGAACTGAAGTCAAAGAAATTCTTTAGTTAATAAGTGTATCATACAAATGTCAACTTCTTGATCATTGTTGTACGGTAGTATAAGATATAAAACAAGTTAGTGAAGGAATCTATGAATGCTTCTTTACAACTCTGCAAATATAAAGATATTACTTTCTTTTTACAGTAGGAAAAAAAAGAGATGTACTTTATCTGCTGATATTTAACAACCACAGAAGTGGAGGTTGTTCCTCTTAAGTGGAGGAAGTAAAATATAAAGTATGTTGTCAGTTATACATGAATTGGTGAGGTGGGAATTATTTGTACACACTTTCTTGGAAATATATAAAACACTTCTAGAAAGATGTGCAAGAAACACGGATTTCTCCAGGAAAGAAAACTGGATATTTCAGAGGCAGCACCAGGAAAGGAGTTTTTCTTGTATGACTTTTGTAACTTCTGTGTCTAGAATCACGTTCAAAATGGAGTAAAATATTTTTGTGGTGCCAGGAACTGAACCTAGGACCTTGTGCATGCTAAGCATGTGTTCTACCACTGAGCTACATCCTTGGCTGCACCTGAAGCCAAATGATGAATAGAGGGTTCTCAGATAGAATTTGAACATGGAATTCTTTTTTCTTCAACAAACATCTCCCCATGGTTTTATAATAATGGCATTTATTAGGACCCAAGACCCAAGACAACAAACAGGATTGGGAAGCATTACTTATTCCAGAAGCGTCTCCAGAATCCCCAGTGTCCTCCAGTGTAGCCTGAACTCCAGCCCTCCTCTTCTTCCTCTCCTCTCTCTCTGGATAAGAGCCCTCTGCGCACCTGTCTAGTTTTTTCTTAAGGCCTCTGATGATGTCTAAATTCTCTTTCTAACCTGAGAAAATGATAAATGCTCACCTTATTCTATAAACCTGCCAAAATATAATGACTATTCTGGATCAGCAGTGAGAAACCTCTGAAACAGTACCTTTCTGTTAAAATATCATAAGCATATAAGTCACCTAAAATCTTGAACAAAAGAATAAATATCTGAATTTCGGGGCATGACTTTTTTCCTCTTGCAGTTCTATTCTTAATTACAGGTCATATTGAAAACCTAAGCCATATTGTGTGATGTGGATGAGAAAAATGGCTCCCAACGATGTCCAACACCTTAATTCCCAGAACCTGTGAATATATTACATGACATAGCAATAGGGAATTAAAGTAGCAGGTGGAACTAAGAGTGCTCATCAAATAGGGAGACTATCCTGGACTACCTCAGTGTAATCACAGGGTCCTTAAATGTGGAAGGAAAATGCAAAACCACAGTGTGAGACTGACAGTGTGAGAGGGTTCATCTGTTACTGCTCCCTTAGGGGAAGATGGCGGAAAAGGGCCACGGCCTAAAGAACAACAGCTTCTCAAAGTTGAGAAAGAGAAGCACTGGCCTCTGGGGCCCTCGGAGAACAACAAGCTCCCGCCACCATTTGACTCTAGTCAAGTAAGACCAGTGCTGGATGCCTGGTATAGAGAAATGCAAGTTAATAACCTTGAATTGTTTTAAACCATTAGGTTTACGATAACTTGTTACAGCAGCAACAAGGAAATTGGCATTCATAGTAATTTCATCTATAAAGTGAAGCATATTTGGAGAAATATTTAAAAAATAATAACTTTTCAAATTTCATCTTGGTTCTTCAGACTATTAATACAACTGCTTTTGATAGTAAAAATCTCAAGAATATGGTGGTTGTTACTCTAAAATTGCCCCCTTGCCTCCACATCATCCTTTCCAGCTTCAGTTCCTACGTTACTGTGAGTTGTAATTAAAGGTTAAGTTGAAAGACCACAAAATGGAAAGCTGTTATAAGTGGTTCTCTCAAATTCCCTGCACCTCGGCAAGCCGAGCCATGTGAGTGCTTTTTTTGGTTTGACCTAGTTAATTCTCTGTGCATTTGTGTCCGTTGAATCCTGCATTTCGAACATACAATGTAAGAACCACTTTCTATTTTTAAAAAATTGTTAACTGTTTTTTTGGATCAAAGCACAACACAACTCTTAAAAATTTCTTTTAATTAAAAAATGGTTTTTTCAAGCCCAATGAAAAACAGTTTTTCTAGATCTCTCCATCTTCACAATGAGTTGTTTTTGAGTTTTTGTTCTAAGTATCCAGCTGTAAATAAATTCAAATGTAGGTTTAAAAAGTTAAGGCTAAAAATAGCTCATCAGGCACACATCAGCAAAAGTAATTAGCAAATGTATTCAGATTTTTCTCCATAGGTTTTTATTGAGAGCATTAATTGTACCATTAAAGCCTTCTTCTCTTGATTACATCCTTGAAAAGTGTATTCATATTTCTCAAGTCTCATGTCCAACCCAAGAGCCAAAAGACCAGCTTAGTTAAAGCTTTTGCTTTACAAAAAAAAAAAAGGCAGTCTTCAGCAGAAAAGACAATAATTAATTTGCCAATTTAGTCAAAAGGAGATGTCAATGTCTTCCCAAAAATAATTTATTATTTTTCAATGACCAAGAAATAAACAGTGGGTACAGACCACTTCTCAAACTGCAGCATGTGGTTGGACTGCAGGTGTGTGGGTGTGATGGAGCCCTCAGGAGCAAGTGTTTCAGCAAGGGGGATCTGGCTGGGACTGTACGGGGACAGGCCTGGGGGTCCAGTTCTATGACGGCAGGTGATGCTGTCTGCCTGAGGATGTGAACACAAAGCGGCATGAGCTAGTGTGACACGAGCCAGCAGGGCAGAAGTCCCGGTGTGAGACAGAAAGCTTGCTGCCCAGCTGAGGCCGTAGCAGGTGCCCAGCAGGCTCAAAAGTGCAAGGGGTGCCAGGGAAATCCTGACACGTCTCCAGCAGGAAAGTGTTACAACGCAGACATGTTAAAGCTGAGGCAGAAGAAAGAATGTGAATGGAGATGTTTCAGATGGGCTCTTGCAAGTGTGAATGAGGGCTTCCAACGCCCTGTGGGGTCAACTTGCTCTGACCAGTGAGAGTGGAAGTTGTGGATAAATAACCTTCCAGAAGGAGATGTCCTGGCTTAGCTGAGTGAACCCCATCTTCACTTGGGCACTTCCTCTGGCCTGTGCGAAGATGCAGCAAGGCAGGTAGAGCTAGGACAGTCACCAGCACACAGGGTTAGGCCCAGGGAGGAGGGAGGAGAGGGACGTCTGGAAGGACTGCGCATTATTTGTAGCCTTCTCAGGCATATGTCCTAGTGTTCAGGCTTGGAAGGTCTTAGCCAGAAGTTAAAACCTAATTATATTCTCTTTCTTAAGGTTTCTGAGGCAGAGCAGGAACTACATTTGCAAAATAACACCACCAACGTCACAAGATGCCAGTGTAAGGAGGAAATCCCTCCCCTGCCTTGTCTTCTGTCCAAACATTTCCCCTTTGGATGAATTTTTTTGCTTTGTGAAAAACACTCTACAGATAATCCATGACTTGATGATGGTTCAACACCTAAGATTTTTCACCAATTCACATTGGTTGATTTTTCAAAACAACCATGCTTGTATTTCACTTTCAGCACAGTATTAAGTGCATTATATGAGACAGCAGCATTTTGTTATGAAACATGTTTTGTATTAGATTGTTTTCACCCACTGTAGGCATTTAAGATAGACTAGGTTAAGCTACGATGCTCAGTAGGTCAGGTGTATTCAATGAGTTTTTTGCTTACAGTGTTTTCAACTTAGAATGGTTTTACAGAGACATAACTACACTGTAAGTCTATGAGTATCAGCATTCTTAGAATTTAATCTCACATAGTAACAGCAAATAGGTTTGTGCAGAAGAAGAGGAAAGGCAAGATTAATAGACCATCGAAGATGTGTCTGAATATACAAAACTAGAGATCCAGAAATAGAGAAGATGTAGATATACTTGCTTGGGGGAGGGGGGCAGAATAAGCAGAGATTTAGCACAATTTAAGGCAGGAAAAAAATGGTGGTGGGGAATTGTAGCTATAAACTTTTACACATACAGATGTCATACATCCAGTCACGTGGGACACTTTGCTGAGCATAGACAGTGCAGAGATGAAAGGATGTGAGATGCAGCAGCAGCAGTGTTTTCCTTTTAAATGGTTTCTCCCACACTATTCAAAAGCTTGTTCTTCTCCTGTGTGTTTGTTTTGTAATTCTGAACTCTAGCTATTTTCTTTCTCGCAATTTATCTGTCCCAGACTTCTGCTATATTACAACACTTTAGTTTCCTGTATTTGGGTTCAGCTTTATAACATGATAAATGTTTATACAATTTATTAACAGTCTCAGTAAACATGACCAATCACCTTAAACTTTAAATCAAACAAACATATGTGAGTGTGTGTGTGTGTGTGTGCATGCACACACACACACACACACACACACACTCAAAGACACTTTTTTCTGGTACTTTGAGATGAAACCAGGGCCTTCATACTGAGCTGTATCTCCAGCCCTTTTTAATTTTTTATTTTTAGACAGGATCTTGCCAAGTACCTGCCAAGTAAGTCATGCAGACTGGGCTTGAACTTGCCATCCTCCTGCCTCAGCTTCCAAGTATTGGGATTATAGGCAGGTATCACCACACCCAGTTTAACCTCACCTGTTAATATAGAACTCAATGTAATCTCAGGGAAATCTGCTAGGATGAAACCTTGTCTTTAGACATTCTTACCTATATTTTATTTCTAGGATAAAAGGGGGGAAAAGAAGGAACACCAGAGTTTTATATGTAATAAGTGCACAATAAGTCTTGTATATACAACTTAAATATGGAGGTAAGCCTCTTCACAGATACTGTCTTAGAATACCAAGATTGAAAAGCTCCGAATGTAGGACTCACATAGGAGAAAGTGCTCCTACTAAAATACCCTGGCCAGCTGGCTTTGAAATTCAAAGCCAGGGCCATGCACAAGACACATCTAAAGTCTGACTTTACCAACCATCAGCTATAAGAGCTTGGGCTGGCTATATCATCCAGGTCACTCTTCTGGTGCCTCAGTCCTTTTTCTCTTGTAAATTGGGCTCTTAATACTTTTGTAATGAGATTCAAGGAGACAACACAATATACATAAAACTCATACATATGTGTAAAAATTAGCACACTGTCTGTAACACAGTGCTTAAGAAGTGTTAGACAGTCCTAGCTATGGTAGTACCAACAATAATACTGTACTAGTGCCTGAAATAACTTGTTAGCAACAATTAAGCACTCTAAATGTCAGGAGAAGACACATATGCTTAGGTACCTGCACCTGGTCTTACACTCAGAGCCCACCCTCCTTCAGGCAGAGCTCTGTAGCCACACTAACCTGAGGTGAACAGCAAGTATGGTCCTGGCATCTTGTGCAAACAATGGGCTTTATCCTGACAACCTGACCCCCAGCACCCAGATCTCGCATTCTCTCCAGGAGGTATGCACAGCTCTCACTCATTGCTGGGCCCTGAGTTCTTCCTGTTACAGCAGGACATGACCACAAAACCCCACACGTCTCTACAGGGTCAAGTTCATCAGTTCATCTGCATCAGATGAGAATTTCTTAGATAATTCTCCCAGTGTCACTAAGGAGATGTCACATGCTGGGTACCTAAATCTTGGTGTGAAGTATGAAAACATAAGCCTGAGGAAGAATTCTTGGGAGACTGACCTGCTCTCATACATCCCAAATTCCAGACAAGACTGGAGATCAAGTGCATTGCATTAAAAGCAATTTTTGAAGACCACCACTTCATGAAACACATCTGCACTGAGCACTTCGTGTTAATAGCTAACTGCCCGGCTGAAGCTAAGAAGCCCTTTCCCATCGGTGAAAAGTTGATCCTGCCAGCTCTTAAGGATATTTATTGTAAAATTTTAGGAAAGGCTGTAGTTAAAAAGGTGGCATGTCAAAAACAAAAAACAAAAAATGAAATAAAATTTAAAAGAACAGGAGTTTGAGGCCAGCCTATATAGTGAGTTCATGGCCACCTTGAACTACACAGCAAGACCCTGTTTCAAAACCAATTTTTAAAAATGTGGCATGTACTCCACATATGGCTAACACCATAAATAGTGGAACTGATGAAATAGCAGAGGACATGGACGTACAGTTGCTAGAGAGGATTCATGAGTCACCGTGGTGCACAATCCAGGTTGACAGGTCTATTGAGATATTGACAAGGCAACAATGCTTATTTTTATGCAATATATTTTTTAAGAAGACGTACATGGTATATGCACTTTTGTTGCCCACCAACATAACAGCGGCAGAACACTTCATGTCAGGAGAACTGGATTGGGCCGCTTGTGTTGTGTGAATGGACAGAATGGTCACCATGACTTGATGGCTTTCTGATTTCACTACTTGGGTCAAAAATGTAACTTTTTAAGGTGACTCTACACACTGTCATCCACGGAGAGATGCTGGTTAGTGAAAACTATTAAGTGAACTTAGCAATGTTATGCAGAATGTGATGAAAATTATTAAAGTGCTAATAATTATTAAAATTATTAACTCAGGTCTGTCCACACAGCTCTGCGAAGAGATGGATACAGAGCACGAATATCTTCTGAAGCACACTGGCATGAGATCTAAAGGCAGATCGTTGCCCAGAGTTTTTGAGGTCACAAGAGCCGCTTCAGAGATTTCTTTTAGAAAAACAGTCACCTTGGCAGTACATTTCAGTGACACAGAATGGGTCACAACATTTGCTGACTCATGTGACATATCCAACTTGCCCAGTGAACTCAATCTGTCACTTCAGGGGAGAATATTCAAGTCAGCAGAAAAAAGTGACTGCATTCAGGGCCAAACTGGAATTATGAGGTCAACAGGAGAACAGTGGGATTTCTGACATGTTTCAAACACTAGCAGGTATTTTTAAAGAGACTAATCTACAGGCTTCTTCCTCCCAGCTGGTGCATGATTACCTAGCTCAGCTTTCAAAAGAGCTTGAGTGTCATTTCCCAGCCACAACAGGCCCCTGAACTAGGGGGAGAATGAATCTATGACCCATCTGTAAATAAACCAGGTTCATTAATTGTCCATGGAAAACAGGAGCGACTGCTTGAGACTGCAAATGATGGTGGCCCTAGGTATGTTTGAGACAACTTTAAGTCACATACCTGCTGCGTTAGAGTCAAGACAGAAGATCTAGAGATTGCCATAGAAGCACTGAAAAGCCTGCTTCCACTTTCCACATCCTGTCTTTGTGAACAGGGTTTTCTATAGTGACCCCAACCAACATGAGATTGCTGTGTAGACAGGAAATAAGCAACACACTTTCGGTGTCTCTCTCTCTCATGTCATTCCCACACGGAATCACCTAGGCGCAGGAAAACAAACTCAGGGCTCCCATGGATTCTGCGTTATGGTGAGGCATATCTATTTCCTTACATATTATAATGTCATTATAACAGAAATTAAGTGCATAATAAATGTAGTGCACTTGAATCATCCCAAGACCGTCCCCTTTCCCCATCTTTGTCTTCCATAAAACCAGTCCCTGGTGCCAAAACAGTTGGGGACTGTGGCTATGGCCCACTCCTAAGACAACTCAGCCCTCACAACTGAACCAAAATTCAGCAGCTGACATCCAGTTCTGATCACACTTTTGCTCCAGAAATGTTCTGGACCAGATGGAAAGAAACCTCACCCCAGGACATGACCAGAGAAGATTCTGTCCCTGTCATCTTCCCTGAATGCCACAGCATCCAGCTCAGAGTCCCACAAGCAGGGCCAGCCTACAGTTAGCGTGGGCCTGGGCTGGCCAAGCTGGTGCGGCTATGTATATATATTCGTAGTTTGCTCTCTAGTCAACTAGGATTACACCTATATATATTCAAAATATAGCAAAGTATCGAACTACCAGCTAACATTGACAGCAAAGAGCCAGGCAGCAGCCTCATCAATCTGAGGCAAACATGGTGAGTCCCGTCTCAATTTTGTGACACCTAGATCAGGTGACTCAGGAAGATTAACAGTGCTTGAGGAATAAATGAGGTCAAAGGAGACAGAACGTCTAGAACACAATGCTTGGGACATGTTCTGCTTTTCTCCACTTAACCCAACTTGAAAGCATTTGGGGCTCAAGTCCCCACTTCACCCATCAACCCAAAGGTGCAGAACTCAGCACCTAAAAGTTTCCCATATTGCTCCTAACTGACGTGGCTCAACCCCTCTCCTCCTCATTCCACACATCGTGGTGATGTTTTTTGGTTCATGTGCTTGACCTATAACTACATATAATTTAAGAAACTGGTATTTAATAAGCACCGGCACCAGCCAAACTGTTATTAAGAGTGAATCACTGGAAACCTTTGTTTTCCACTATTTGGAGTTCAGATTGGAATAGTCAGGCATAAATAACATTCAGTACACAAGGCTTTAGCCCAGAAGAGATTTTTTTTTCCCTGAAAATTGAGGGCAAACTATTTGGCTGTTTTAAAATCTAAAAATAAATACAGCTTACTGGTTCCAAATGCTGTTTGTGGTAGGACAGCTCCAAAACCATTGCAGTTTGGAAACAAGTTACATTTAAATGGCGACCAATCAGGCCACAAAAGCGTCTAATTGCTTTTTCTATTTTAAATGACAAAATTAAAAACAAATTATTTTGATTTAAAAAAATCAACAGCAGCATCGTAAATTCTCATGCATTTTCATAAGGATATTAGTAACCTAGGTGGGGCCCGAGAGATGAGCTTCTCAGCCACAGAAAATTACCCAACCAACCACAAAACTTTACCAAACATTTCAGAAACCAGCATGTCGCATTTACTGAAACGAGTGCTCAAGTCAGGATAAAAATTAGGGAGAGATCCTACACGGAGCGCTTTACTCAGTGCTGATCCCTGTGAATTGAACAAATGGTTTCTGTCTGCTAGAAACTTTCCAATGAAGAAGAATGAAATTTAGATCAGGGATTAAACAAATATAAATTAAATAGTAAGGCTATGAAGTAATTTAAGTGTGTTTTGAAAACACACCATTCTAAGCTGAGACAGAAAGTTTGCTTAACCTCAGATTGGAGTAAGACTCTGCCCTCCCCAGCCCCTGTGATCCTAAACGCGCTAAATCACCGTGCTTGTCAGGAGCTGTCAATCCCTTCCCTCTCTCCGTAGAATTCAGAACTGGGCTGGGAGCAGCTGTGCACTGCATCCACGCTCCGGCCTTGCCCTCCCCAAAACCATTTTTTCATTTTCTCAGTCAAATACGGTTTCTGACTCTCCTAAAATGCTTAGCAGCTCTCCATGGCCATCAGCAGAATTCTAAATCCTTGGCAGTGTTGCCAGGTGCTGTGTAGACGACAGTCCACTCCTCTCCACTCTACACCCTTCCCCGGAGAAGTCTGCTTCTTCCTAGCCTCAGCCACGCACGCACAGACTACGTCCTCTCGCCCCCCATGTCTGCTCTTCTGCCTGCTTTATCATCTGCGGAGCAGCCCCTGTCCTGCTGCCCATTCCACCTGCCCAGCTCCTTCTGGAGTCTGGAGGGCCCCCCTGTGTGGAGACTTCTTGATGCCTGAGAGATCTGGAGCAGCTTTTCTCCACCATCCTTGCGGTTGTAGGACACCTAACAGTGCGCTGTACTTAGGAGAAAGTAGCGGTTTCCAGAGCATGAGCTGGAACAAGGGGCCACCAGGGTCATGCAGCTGGGTCTACAATGGACATTAGAAAAACGGGGTGGACATTAGGGAACAGTCTGATAACAGTGCCCAAGTACTTAGGCCTTAGGCTTCAGTACTGAATAAGAAGAAGATTATCTCCATCACTAATGCCACATACACACACCACACCTCAGCAGTCACCACACCACGCCTCACACATCACACACACACAAATTGAACGCCACGCCTCTCCGTCCACCACCCTGATACCCTATTCAACACACACACCACAGACACACACACATGTACAGTACACTCCAAAACCTCACCTTCCCTCCTCCTTTATCCCATCCAGCCCAACAAACTTGGGCACTAAACTCCCAAATAGTCCTCAGGTCCCTTGAGGGCTTGAACCCAACGTACCACTTTCTTCCGAGCCCTTAACACATAATCACTTGACACATAATTCACTTCTTCATTGAAGTCACTTTCTGTATTTGAAGAGAGAGGAAAGAGCTATAAAAATAGTGTTTTAGTGATATTGTAGTAAAAATGAAAGATCAAATTAAGTTTCTCATCTAAATTGATTGGGATTAATCAGACACACATGTAAATGCTGCACTGTTTCTCTGATGTGAGAAACTGAAAGTGTCAAGAAGGACCAAAATGTACAATAGACATTGTGTTTTGTTTTTTGTTTGTTTTTTGTTTGTTTTTTGGTTTTTTTTCTGGTACCAGGAATTGAACTCAGGACCTTGCGCTTGCCAGGCAGGCACTGTGCCGCTGAGCTAAATCTCCAGCCCTTATAATAGACATTGTGAAATAGAAAGAAAAGGTTCAAATGTGAAGGAGAACGAGGGACGGGGGAGGGAGAAAGGAAGGAAGGAAAAAGAAAAAAAAAACGCTAAAAGGAGGAAAAAACGGAAACAAAGCTTTTGTAAACAAGGAGGGGAAGAGGGGTCGAAGGGAGGGAAGGAGGATGGGAAAAAAAATCAAGGTATATTATGGACAGGTGCAAATTCCCTATGATGAATGCAGTCATTATAAAATGAACCAATAAATTTAATTCATTAAAAATAAATAAATAAATTTATCAGGATTTGGGAGACTGAATGTGTCACTTGGACGGATATGCTTCCTGACATAGCCCTGGCAAATGAATAACAAGAAAATTAAAGATGTAAGTTGAGATGTGATATTGCCAAAGGGCAGTGAATATTCAGATGACTTTTACAAAGTATGCAAAGTATAGCTCCTAATTTACATAGCACTTGACGCACATCATCTTACTGGATCTTCACAACAGCTCTGCGCTGTGCGTAGAACAGGTGCTCTAATCTCCACGTTTTAGATTCACAAAGGTAGCTGGGAAAGGGAGGACTGAGTGAGCCGCACTCACTCTGCCACTTCCTCTACACATCTTTACACCTTTCCTGTTGTTCCTTAAGGCAAAAAAAAAAAAAAACTATAGTTCATGTGAAAGGTTAAGAAAATTCAGATAATTCCAAAGGCTTATGCCCTGGCTGACACAAGTGACAGTGAAAGCAGATTTCTCCCCACTTCAGAGTGATGGCTTAAACCATAGCATGATTAATTCAGTCCTTAATATTATTCATTAAGCTGCCATCAAAAACTTAATGTAAAATTTGCAGTTGGGATAAATAGGTCAAATGATCCATCTTGTGTAAATCTGCAGACCACCTACTCAGCAACGATCCAAGACTATTTTCAAGCAGACCAAATTAGGATATTACATGACAATAAACTCTTGCTATGATTATTCCCTTCTTCCCCCTCCCTCCCTCTCCCTAGGGGAGGTGGGGGCCTTCCTAGAAATCCCTTTGGGGAGAGAGCTCCAGGAGTAACTGCTTGCTAATTGGGGCCAGGGCCTAAGTTAAATGCACTTAAACGAAGCATTTTATTGAGTGACTGGGATGAAGATGGAGCCACAGGAACTGAGCCTCAGGAACTGACCACTCCCTCCCAGAAGCGAGGTCTGGCAATCAACTTCTAGGACAAAGGACCTGCAGCCAGCTACTAAGAAAAGGAAAAAAGTTAAGCAGCTGAATGGGGCAGGGCAGGCATAGAAAAGGGCAGCCTAAGGCAAAGAGGTAGAAGGATGTCCTGTGGGTTAGCCACAAAAAGAAAAGAAAGCATTTTACCAACCTGTTCCCATTTTTAAGTGTTTCCAAATGAAAGGTGCAAATAAGAAGCCAGTACAAACATGTGACTTCTTTCTGGACCTATCAAACAATACAGATAAGGTCTCTGCCGTTCACAAGCAAGAGAATGAACTGTTAAGTGTGCTTTTGTGTTATCATATCCAAGTCCCCTTTTTCCCAAAAAAAATTAATCTTTCCTTAATCAGTACGCCTGTGTTGCCTTGGATGAAAATAAACTGAAACTGGTCTCCCTCGAAAGAGCAAGCACATCAGAGTGGCACTGTGACACCTAGGGGATCTCAGGGCTTACTGCAGCACCCGCTTGAACGCTTCTGACCTTTCTCATTTCTCGGGTTGGTTTTTTGTTGTCTTTTGTCAGTCTTGGCTGTGTAGAACACTCGGCTTCTCCCTAAGATGGCATTTGAAGTCTCAAGGCTCTAGAAATAGGGCGCATAAAATGCACAATATCTACATTTCCTGTGTCTGTATTTTGCACCCTTTTCCCATTTTGTAGACTCTTCCTTCATTCCCATCTTTAAATAGAAAGCAAATTGAAGTCCCAGAGCAGGAAACTTCTGTCAGTGACAGCCTGGGACTGTGACACCAACCAGGGTGGCAGATGTGCGTGTTAAAGAGATCCAGAGAAGTTGTGTTTTACATTATGGGTAAAAACATATATATAATAAATAGAGGTAACTAGCAATCAGAGTATAGGGGCCAGAGTTGTGGTAAGCAGACTCTTCAAAATTAAATAGAAACAATTAGCAGTCGGCCAACGGCCTTCATAGATCAAGCCACATGTACATAGGTTGATCAGAAAAGTGCTCAAAACTCAATTTTTATTTAAATTTGTCTTTTGAACTGATAGATAAGAGCATAAATAGTACAATATATAGAAAAGTGTATAACTATTGTACATAATAGTGTATAGTGTTTATTGAGTTCTTTTCCCATTTTGTAGACTCTTCCTTCATTCCCTTCTTTAAATAGAAAGCAAATTGAAGTCCCAGAGGAGGAAACTTCTGTCAGTAACAGCCTGGGACTGTGACACTAACCAGGGTGGCAGATGTGAGGGTTAAAGAGATCCTTTTCTATATATTGTACTGTTATGTACAATATTTAGTGTACAATATACACCATGCACTATTTCAGTACATGTTATACATTGCATAATATTTAAATCAGGTTAAGTATGTCTGTCTCCTCAAACATCTATCATTTCTTTATGGTGAAAAGCATCCAAAATCCCTTATCCAAGCTCTAGGACCTGTACGGCACATTATCTCTGATCACCCTGTGTGACAGCACAGCAGAACTTCTCCACCTGTCTGTGATTCATATCTGCTGGTCAACCCTCTGCACCCCTCCGCACACATTACTCTCCCCGACCTCTGCTGACCCCATCCTGCTCTGGACTTCCGTGAGATCAGCTTTTTTTCGACTCCTCGTGTGAATGAAATCATGCGGTACCGGCCTTTCTGTGCCTGGCTTACTTCGCTCGGCCTGATAACCTCCAAGTCCATCCACATTGTGCCAGATTACATGACTGAGTTCTTTGCTGCTGCTGAATAGTATTCCTCAAAAGTTTTAACGTAGGCAAAGGACAGCAGCTGACAAGGAGCACAGGGGTAAACATGAGTTATTAATAGACAGTTGGAAACGTCCAGCGTCACCGGTTAATTAGACACTTGAGGCTATTTTCTACATCAGATTTGTAAAAACTATTTTTAACTCTAACAACCAATGCTAATGCTGTCCCAGGAGCAGGAGGGAAAAGGCTGTCAGAGGATGAACGGACCTCAGCGAAAGCAGCGGCACAGACAGACAAAAGATCTTTCTCACACGGAGCCCTGCCTTAGGAGCTGTACTCCTAGCAATCCAACCTGAAGAAATCATCTAAAATGGAGGAAGAGGTGGCTGGGGATTTAGCTCAGTGGCAAAAGCACCTGCTTGGCAAGCGCAAGGTTGTGAGTTCGGTTCCCGGTACCGGAGAAAAACAAAAATAAATAAAATGGAGGGAGAGTTTGTTGATGCTTTATTTAATAAATACATACAGCTTTTATTATGTGTTAAGCTAAGCGCTCTAAAATATTTATTTCATCATCACAACATAATGATATCTCCATTTTTCAGGAAAAGGAGCCATAACGAATTAAACAACTTGCCCAAGCTCTCACAAAGATACCTGAGTCTATAGGGTGAGCTCCAGTATAGGCTCCACACTGCTCCACCCCACTGCACGCCCTCTCCTTGCCATCCTCCTACCAAAGAATCCAGCAGAACTAAATGTTCAATCACCAGAAATGGGTGGCACCAGTATGGATCATGAGAACATGCTTCCATTAAAAAGTGCAAGATATAGAAAAACTACAAACACAATCTCAGCTGGGTGTGGTAGCACATGCCCGAAATTCAAGGCCAGCCTGGACTACAATAGTGACACCCTGTCTAAAAACAAATAAATAAAATTTTAGAAACACTTTGCTTAACTGCATAAAGAAACTAGAACCAGGCCGGGGATTTAGCTCAGTGGCACAGAGCCTGCCCAGCAAGCACAAGGTCATGAGTTTGATTCTTGGTACCAAAAAAAAAACCAGAAACTAGAACTGAGCCAGGCGTGGTGGTGCACACCTGTAATTCCAGCATTTGGGAGGCTGAGGCAGGAGGATCGCTGTGACTTCGAGGCCAGCCTGAGCTACATAGTGAGTTCAAGACAAGCCTGGGCTGCACAGTGAGGTTTTATCTCAAGAAAAAAGAAACTAGAATTAAAGCGTGCCAAATTGTTTGCACTAGTTATTTTGTGGGTGGGGACGGTGAGGAATATTTTTTCCTGCATCTTGGCACTTGCATGCTTTTCCTTACCTTGTACACTTACTGATTTTTGAAATCACAAGTAAATGGTTCTCCCTGCATGCATAGACCATGGGTACTACTGTGGTACAGGATACTACTGTAGTCATTCCTCCACCTGGCTCATCTCTGTATTTTGGGAAGTTGCTGTAGCAGCTTCTGTCCCCAGCACATGACTATGGCTATGTCTTCAGAGTCATCATCACTCATGGGCAGTCACTGGTGGCCAGTGCGAAACGAAGCCATACTGAGAAACTCTTCCTACACCCTTGGGCCTGAGCAGTCGGTGACAAGAACGCGCATGCGCGTCCACACATACACCAGGGTACCCCACTGTTACAGAGGCTGAGATCCGGGAAAGGTTAGTCAGCCTGGCTCGCTGGCTGCCTGCCTGAGACCCTGGCTGCTCCCTCTCTCCCTGGAGACAGGCATGAGGGACCTCAGCTCACGCAGCTGGCCTGGGGCCGTGTCTCCCTGGAGACAGGCACGGGGGATCTCAGCTCACGCAGCTGGCCTGGGGCCGTGTCTCCCTGGAGACAGGCATGAGGGACCTCAGCTCACACAGCTGGCCTGGGGCCGTGTCTCCCTGGAGACAGGCACGGGGGATCTCAGCTCACGCAGCTGGCCTGGGGCCGTGTCTCCAACTGCTGCACAGCCTTCCGGGTCCAGCGTCACTCACGCGGACGCCAGCCACGCTCCAGGCGCTGCTCTGGGCACGGAGGCGGAGTCTCATGGGTCTCCCCGCCCACTTACCCAGCTCTTCCCTCTCCCCGCTGTTCCCCTTTTCTGCTTGCAACCCTCAGTCCAGGATCAAACCCCCACCAATCTCCCCCTTCCTAGTCAGGAGGATGAATGGACCTCATACTCGCATGATCTGTAGGCTGAACTCCTCACCTGGCTCCTATGGGCTCTACCCGCTTGCGCCACACCTATCTTGCCCCACACTCCTTTCAGTAGACGTCCGCTGAGACTGTGACACGATGGGCACTAGGCTAGTGTTTGCAACAAGCCTTCCCTATTCATAAGAAACCCCAACGCCAAAGCAGAGTATGCTGGGGAGTCACTGGGAGTCCGGTGAGCGGAGGTTCCAGTGACCCGGATAAAGTTCATATTGAGCGATGTTGGGGCAAACCTGGCCATTCCCTTCACCTTTGTGGTCCCACACAGCCTGCCTATGAAGAAGCTGTGATTCGGAGACGATGCACAACTAGACAATCACACAGAAAAGCCAGGAGTTGACCCCAGGGCCACTCTTAAACTACACTACGGTTTTCTCTTTATCCGAGTTCTTGTACACTTATAAATGGGGAAGTAAAGCTTAGATTTCTGGGGTGGAGGGGTAAGTTATCCCAAAGATCCTCAAACCAATACACGTTCATGAAAGAGAAAACGCTATTGGATGGAGGTAAAAGTCACCTCATCTGATTCCAGGGCATTTAAATCTTTGCATTCTCCTAAACAGAGTGTGGTAACCCTCACAAAATGTAGAATAAGTTTAAAGATCTTCACTGGGTTAAAATAAGAATCACATGGGAGGCTGAAGGAGGAGGACAGCTGTGAGCTGGAGGCCAGCATGGGCTCCATAGTGAGTTCAAGGCCAGCCTGAACTACATAACAAGACCCTGTCTCATAAAAAACAGAAAGAAAGCAAGAAAGCAAGAAAGCAAGAAAGCAAGAAAGAAAGCAAGAAAGAAAGCAAGAAAGAAAGCAAGAAAGAAAGCAAGAAAGAAAGAAAGAAAGAAAGAAAGAAAGAAAGAAAGAAAGAAAGAAAGAAAGAAAGAAAAAAAGAATCAGCAGAAATTATTATAAATGAGAGATGAAGACAGGGTTCTACAAAGTCCCTGAAGAGATTGAGTGCTTCCAGTTTACCAAGGCTTGGCTGTAATAATGGGCTTTATTTTAAGCTGTTAGAACTTCAATAACATATAAAAACTCTCCTATTTTACTTTTCCCACACATACACACTTTGTTATTTATGTTATAATTTCCATCTTTTTATATTGCTTATGCATTAACACATAGTTTTTCTAATACTTTTGCCTTTTAACTTTAATACTATTATTAAAAGGGATTTAGCAACCATCACAATACCACAGTATTCTAAATTTGTTTATATAATTACCTTAACCAGCAAGTTTTATTTTCTTTTATTTTGTTCTTGTTTTGGCTTCAGTTTCTTGAGACAGGGTCTCACTATATAGTCCAGTCTGGCCCAGAGCTCATTATGTAGCCCAGGCTTAAACTCATGAGCCTCCTGCCTCTGCTCCTTAGTGCTGAGAAAACAGACTTACACTACTACACCTGTCTAGCCAACAAGTTTTATACTTTCATATTCTTTTGTAGCACCCTCTCAACTCAACTTGAAGAATTCACTTTAGTATTTCTCATAAAGCAATTCTAGTATTTTTGTTTGTCTGGAGAAGTTTTACCTCTTTCATTTTTGAAGAAAAGCTTGGCCAGATACAGTATTATTGGTAGGCAGTTTTTCCTTTCAACACTCTGAGCAGATCATCTCACTGCTTTCTGGCCTGCAAGGTTTCTGCTAAGAAATCTGCTGACAGTCTGATGAAGTTTCCCTGTACATGCCAAGTCACTCTTCTATTACTGCTTTCAAAATTGTCATTCTTTACACATTTTCATTCTTTTCTTTTCTTTTTTGCTCCTCTTCCTGGACAGTTTTCCATGATCTTTCTTCAAGTTTCGTGATCCAATCTTCCGCTTGATTTAATCTGCTTTTAAACCCTTCAATTTCTTTTACCTTTTGATTATGATGTGCTCAATATCTTTGCTTTGAGAAATTCAAACTATGAATTTACATGGGCTCATCTCATTTAGGATCTGTTGGGCTTCCTAGATCTGGATGTCCATTTCCTTTGCCAGTTCTGAGAAGTTTTTAAAGAAAATCTCTCTCCCTCTCTCTCTCTCTCTCCCCCTCCTCTTCTTCACTCCCACTCCTGCCTCCCTACTGTCTTCCTCTCATCCTTCCCCCTCCCTCCATCTTTTCCTCTCCCCCTACTATGACTCCCATGGTATATATTTGTCTCCTTGATGATGTCTAAAGACTTCCTTAAACTGCCTTTACTCTTTTAAATTCTCCTTTCTTTTTGCTTCTCTGATTTGACAATTCTCCATTGCCTTTCTCCAAGTTTACTTCTACCTTTCTTCAAGTTTGCTGATCCTTTCTCCAAGTATGATGATCTGTTCTCCAATTCTGTGGAGCCTTTCTTTGGCATGATTTAGTCTGACTTTGGACACCACAGTGAAATTTTTAGTCCAGTTATTGAATTCTTGGCTCCAAGATTTGTATTGGGTACTTTTTCATATTTCCTATTGCTTGGTTGAAATTTTTCTCCTAACTTCACAGAGCATCTTTATATTGGCTGTTTTGAATTTGTCTGATTATTAGACCAGTTTTTAGAGATTTATCTTCTGGGTTTTTTTGGTATATATTTCCTGGTTCTTTATATTCCTGACTCTTTGCCTTGGTATCTATGCATTGGATAAAACATCTATCTCACCCAACTTTATGGACTGGCCTTGTACAGAAAATGATCTTCATTAATCAGCCCATCCAGAGATTCTGGAGGCCTGTTAAATCTTCATGCTAATCCACATGCTGTCTTTGTTCCCACTGGAATCCAGGCATCTAGAGTAAGCCAGGTACCATCACTGTTCTGTCAGACTTAAGCCTATTCATTGGACAACCCCCCAAGAAGCTGGAGTATTGGACAACTCCCCAACTCTCTCTTTCTTCCCAGCTAGGAGCTGAGCTCCTTACCTAGCTACCTGCATAGCTTCTCAGACATTAGCCTGGCAGTGATGTTATAATAGTGCCTCATACCTTCAGCAGGGTAGAAATCTAGGCTTGCCACTTGGGCATCACTGGTTTGGATGTGGATAGAACTGCACTGTGTCTGCAACTCTTCACCAGTAGATCAGTTATTGCACCAAAATATTTTGCCTTGCTTTGCTGTCCTTTCCCTGGTCCTCTGGCTAGAAAAGATCAAGTTCTGGAGCCTTTTGTTTTTCAGTATCGATTGTCATTTTCAGGTTTCTGCCTTCTTCATCTCTGAACCTAGAATGCATGACGCAAAAAGACGACCCACGTAACTAGCACCACGGTGTTCCTTGAGTTTGAGGTCTCCCCACATTCTGTCCCTTTCTCTCTGCCTTTCAGGGCCTTCTCGTGTTTGTTACATATACACTACTCAAGGCTTTAACTGCCATTAACAGAAAAAATACATCTAGCCCATCTTCCATGAAAAAGAAGTGTTTGAGAAGCTTTTATTTTAATAACTGTGCTTAGGCCACACTTTTTAAAAGACAGATTTAACTGGTCTGGAATGGTTCCTGCATATTAAGAACTTTTAAAAGCCTCCCAGGAGATTACAGCTTGCAACCAGGATTGAGAAGCTGCCACAGACTACCTCACCTTCTCCAGTATCCATGTACTAGCCAATTCAGAGTTCAAAGTTTATACCTTAAATCCATGGTTTTCCCCTGAGCTTCAGACCCATTTTTCCAACTGCCTATTTCATAATTCTTCTTTGAGAAATTGAAATGACCAGACAGCCAAAGCCTGAAGATATTTCAGATCTCAATATATCAAGAAAAATAATTCATTTCTTCCACTTCCCCCAAAACACCTACTTCTCCCTCAGAGAACCTCTTCCCACCTGAGAGCACAGCACTACCATCCATCTACAGTATTTCTAAATTGAGGCAACAGAATCATTCTTCTTTTTTCACAGGCTGAAATCTAATTTTTTCTTTTAAAGAGAATAAAAAATCATAATAAAAACATTAGAAACAATACAGAATTTCACTAAACAAAATGACAGGAATTCAACAATGGTTCTTATATTACACATTGTTGTCTTCAAATTAGTTGTTCAGATTTCCATAGATAAGCATGCAAAATTGGTCTAAAATATTAAAAAGAAAAAAATTTAAGTGTTAACTATTCCTTTCAACAGACCAGTAAAAATCAGCAATACAATTGTCCCAGCTATGCTGTGTATATACATATAGATTTTTTTCCCTTTCTTCTTTCTTTCTTTTCTCCTTTCCTTCATCCCAATTATTCTTTCCCTTTGAGCAGTTTCTTTCCCTTTCACAATATCTATTGTACCTTTGAGATTTTATTTGCTTTTTCAGGTTCTTACACTAGGTAACTTTATTTTTTAATCCCTTAAATTGATCTTTTGTTTTTATGAAAATCATTGAGCTCATTTTAATGTAATATGGCTTCCTAAAATACTTAACATCTTTTTATATAAATCATATGGCTTTTCCCAAGTATTAACTTCCCTTGTCATTTTTGAAATTAATTTTTTTTCTTAGTGCAAGTTTATAGCACAGAATAGTGATGTCAGTAAATGTATATAGTATGTCTTTATCATTTTCATTCCTTCTCCCTTTCTCCCCACCTTCCCTGGACCCTGTTGCTATCTCCAAGAGTCTGCCTTTTAGTTTCCTATCATCTCTCCTTTATTTTATTCATTAATTAATGTTTATTTTATGTTTCTTATATATGTGAGAACATGCACTATTTAACCCTCTCCATCTGGCTTATTTTATTTAACACCATAGCTATCAGCTCCATCCATTTTCCAGCAAATGACACAATTTCATTCTTCTTTGTTGCTAAATAATATTTCATTCATATATATTTATCATATTTTCTTTATCCACACATATGATGATGGGCATCTAAGCTGTTTCCACAGTTTAGGTATTATAAACTGGCCATTATAAACAGGGATATGCACTTATCACTATAATATACTGTCTTTAATTCTTTTGAGAATGTAATCAGAAGTGGAATAGCTGGGTCAAATTGTGTTCCTATTTTTAGTTTTTTGAGGACTCTCCACACTGATGTGCATAGAGGATGCACCAGTTCACATTCCCACCACCAATGTGGAAGGGTGATTTTCCCACATCCCTCAGGAGCATTCATTGTCTTTTGTATTCATGATTACATCTGCTCTGGTTGGGGTAAGTGGAATCTCAATGTAGTATTTAACGGCTAAAGATACTGAACATTAGGTATTTGTTATTCTTCTTCAGATAAGGGTCTATATCATTCTCTTGCCTATTTCTAATTGGTTATTTGCTATTTGGGGATTAATTTTTTGAGTTCTTTATAAATTCAAGATACTAGTCTTCTATCAGAAGAGTAACTACCACTACCAAAGATTTTTTTCCCTTGTACATGTTGTCTCTTCATTCTATTAGATGTTTGCATTCCTGGTCAGAAGCTTTTTAATTTGATGTGACTCCATTTACTAATTCATGATATTAATTCCTGTGATACTAGAATCCTATTCAGGAAATGTTTACCTGTCCATATGGCTTTAAGTGATTTCCTTATGTTATTTTCCAGAAGTTTCAAGGATTCTGGTTTTATATCTAAGTCTTTGGTCCATTTTGAACTGATTTTAGTACAGGGTGAGAGACACAGATCTAATCTTTTTCCCTTTTCCCAGCACCTTTTGTTGAAGAGGTCTTTTCCTCAGCTTATGATTTTGGCCCCTTTTCCACAGGACCATCAATGATATGACTATGTGTGGATGGGTTCATTTCTGTGTCTTTTGTTCTATTCCATTGGTCTACATGTTTGTTTTGTGTCATTACCATGTTTTTTTGTTCCTGTGGCTTTGTAGCATAACTTAAAATCTGGAGTTGTAATGCCTCCAGTATTTCCCACATTTCTCAGAATCGCTTTGGATACTCTAGGTCTTTTCTAAACCCATGTGAATTGCAGGATTGCTTTTTTCTAATTCTGTGATGAATCTTGGCATTTCAATAAGAATTAATTGAATCTGTAGATCATTTCTTGTAATATGGCCATTTTAACAGTATTAGTTCTGCTTACCAATGAACAAGAGAAGTCTTTCCATTTTCTGATGTATTCTTTTTTTGTAGCAGGAGTCAAACTCAGGATCTCACACTTGCCAGGCAGGTGCTGCATCACTGAGCTAAATTCCCGGCCCTCTGATATATTCTTAATATTTTTTTGGCATTCTGTAATTTTCTGGAGGTCTTTTACCTCTTTGGTTATGTTGATTCCTAGGCATTTTTTTAAGCTATTGTGAATGAAATTGCATTCTTTGTTTCTTTTTCACTGGAGTCATTGTTGGCATACAGGAACATTATTGATTTTTGTGTGTTGATCTTATATCTTACCACTTTGCTGAATCTGTTTCCACATCTAAAAGTTTGCTGATGGATTTTCTGGGGGTCCTGTGTGTAAAGAAGGTTATCACTTGCCAAGGTGGATAATTTGACTTCTTTCTTTCCTATTTGTATCTCTTTTATTTCTCCCTCCTCCCTGATTTCCGTGGCTAATGTTTAAGTACTATGTTGAACAAGAATGGTGAGAGTTGGCATCCTTGTCTCATTCCCGTATGTAGAGGAAATGATTTCAGTTTTTCCCTACTTGGTATGATGTTGACTGTGAGTTTGTCATATACGGCTGTTTTCTCATTGCTGAGACAAAATACCAAAGCTGAAGGAGGAAAGCAGGGTGGCTGGGCAGCAAGGCATTACAGAGGAGAAACAGTTCATGGCAGGCAGAAAACAGCAGCAATCCATAAGCAACAGATTCTTTCAGTCCCTTTATATTGTTTTCAGGCTACTTCCCCTTAGACGGAAGTCCTTTATCTAAGGGACAGTTCATTAAAATTTTTTCCCAATTTGGGGGTTTTCTTTTTACTCTGCTGGTGACTTCTTTTCATGTGAAAAATCTTCTGAATAGATGAGATCCCAGTTGCTGATTCTTTGAAGTATTTTCTGTGCAGTTTGGCTTTTGTTCATGAACTCTGCCTACCCCTATGTCTTCAAAATCTCTACCTACTTTCTCTTCCAGTAGATTTAGTGTTTCTGTTTTAATATTTAGATCTTTGATCCATTTTGACTTTAGTTTGGTGCACAGTGATAAACATGGGCCTAGTTTCAGTCTTTGGCATGTGGAAAGCCAGTTTTTCCAGCACCATTTATTAAAGAGGCTAACTTGCTCCCAGTGAGCATGTTTGGCCCCTTTGTCAAAGATAAGGTGCTGAGTGTGTTTGTGGTTGTGATTGCATCTTCCACTCTGTTCCACTGATCCTCAGGTCTGTTTTTTTGCCAGTACCATGCTGATTTTATAATAGTAGCTTTGTAGTATAATTTCAAGTCAAGGATTGTTATGCCTCCTGCCTTGCCTTTGTTGTCCAGGATTGCTTTTGCTATTCTGGGTCTCTTCTGGTTCCAAATGAATTTGAGGAATGTTTTGTCTAGATCTGTGAAGTATACTAATGGTATTTGGGAGGGGATACTGGGAATTGAACTCAGGACCTTGAGCTTGCCAGGTAGGCACTTATGGCACTGAGTTATATCTCCACCCCATACTAATGGTACTTTGATTAGGATTGCATTGAATACATATAATAATTTTGGGACTATGGCCACTTTCACAATGTTGATTCTTCCTATCCATGAGCAAGGAATATCTTTCCATATTGTGTTTTCTTGTTTGTTTATTTGTTTTGCTTTTTGAGACAGGGTCTCGCTATGCAGTTCAAGCTGGACTTGAGCTCACTTTGTAGCTCAGGCTGGTCTCAAACTCACAATGATCCTCTTGCCTCAGCCTCCTGAGTGCTGGGATTACAGGCATGTGCACCACACCTGGCTATCTTTCCATTTTCTGAAATCTTCTTCCATTCCTTTTTTCAGAGTACTGTAATCTTCACTGTATAGATCTTTTACTTCTTTTGTTAGACTGGTTCCTAAGTATTTCAATATTTTGGATGCTATTGTGAAAAGTATGGTTTCCTAATTTCTCTCTCAGTATTTGTTGTTTGTATATAGGAATGCTATTCATTTAGGAGTGTTGACTTTGTATCCAGCTATATTACTGAATTTGTTTATTAATTCTAGGAGTCTTTTGGTGGAGTTTTTGGGTTCTTCCTTATACAGTATCCTGTCACCTGTGAATAATGATAATTTCACTTCTTCCTTTCCTGTCCTTATTCCTTTTATTTCTCTCTCTTGTCTAATTGCTTTGGCTAATGTTTCCAGAACTACTCTGAATAGGAGTGGTGACAGTGCACATCCTTGTCTTGTTCCTAATTGTCTTAGTTACTTTTCTCTCATTGCTGAGACACAATACTTGACACCCAATATTAAGGATGGAAAGGTTTATTTAGCTCACAGTTCGTGGAGGTTTCAGGCTAAACTTGGCTGGCTCCAGGGCAGAGTGGCACATGGCAGAGGGCAACAGTTCATGGCAGCGGAAGACATCAAAAGCAACAAGAACAAAACAGAGGAACAGTGGAGGCAAGTAACCTCTTTCCCTCCCTTACATTGTATGCGGACTATCCACCCCAGGGTGGGTGTAGCACTCACATCCATAATTCCAACACTGGACCAAGAAGCAATCATAAACTCTAGAAGCCTGCACCATGACTGCATGAGGCTTTGTGAGGCCATTCAGACACAAACCATAGCACTGATTATAAAGTGAAAGCTTTCCATTTTTGTCCATTTAGTATGATGTTGGTTTTTGTTTTGTCATAGATGACTTTCATCAGGTTGAGGTAAAGTCCATTCATTCTGATTTTCTGTACAGTTTTTATCATGAATGAGTGTTGGACTTTATTGAAAGCTTTTTCTGCATCTTTTGAGATGATGATGTGATTCTTGTCTTTGGCTCTGTTGATCTGATATATTACATTTATTGACTTGAATATATTGCATCATCCCTGCATTCCTGGGATGAATCTCACTTGATCATGGTGTATGGTCTTCTTGATGATTTGCTGCATTTTATTAACTAGTATTCTATTGAGAATTTTTGCTTCTATGTTCCTTAGGGAGATTGGCCTGCAGTTCTCTTTTTTGGTTGGGTCTTTCTCTGGTTTTGGTATCAGGGTAATACTTGCCTCCAGAATGAGTTAGGGAATATTGTTTCCCTTTCAGTTTTATTAGAGTTTGAGAAGGATTGGCATTAAATCTTCTCTAAATTTCTGGTAGAATTCAGTTGTGACTCTGTCAGGACCTGGGCTTTTCTTTGTTGGTAAGTTTTTTGTTACATTTTCAATTTCAATGACTGATATTGGTTTATTCAGAATTTTTATATCTTCTCGATTCAGCTTTGGTAACTCATATGCATCTACAAATCTGTCCATTTCTTCTGTGTTTTCCATCTTATGGGAGCAAAGATTTCTGAAGTAAGTACTGATGATCTTCTGAATTTCTACAGGATCTGTAGTGATCTCACCTTTTTCATTCCTTATTGCATGGATTTAACTTTTTTCTCTCCTTATATTGATAAGGTTGGCTAGGGGCTTATCAATTTTATTTATTCTTTCAAAGAACCAACTCTTCAATTCATTAATTCTTTGTATTGTTTTCTTAATCTCAATTGTGTTAATTTATGCTCTGGTCTTTATAATTTCCTCCCTTTTTGGGATTCAGTCTTGACTTGTTCTTTTTCTAGGAGCTTAAAGTGCAGCATAAAGTTGTTTATTTGTGCTCGTTCTGTTTTCCTGATGTGAGAATTGCCCACTATAAATTTCCCACTGAGAACTGCTTTCATTGTGTCCCACAGGTTCCAGTAAGTTGTATCTGCATTTTCATTTAATTGTAAATAGTGTTTAATTTCTTCTTTAATTTCATTTGTTACCCATTGGTTGTTCAGGAAGGTGTTATTTAATTTCCATGTTTTTATGGAGTTTTGCAGTTTTTTTTTGTCAATTACTTCCAATTTCATTGCACTATGAGTGGATACTCATGGGATGACTTAAATTCCTTTGCATTTTCTTAAGCATGTTCTATGTGCTAGTATATGGTCTATTTTACAGAATGTCCCATGTGCAGCTGAGAAGGCTTGTATTCTAATGTTGTTGGGTGGAACACTCTGTAAAGGTCTACTAAGTGCATTTGCTCACAAGTTTGGTTTAATTCTGTTATTTCTTTGCTGATTTTCTACCTAGGTGATCTAGCTCTTTATGACAGTGAGGTGTGAAAATCCACCATTACTGTTGTGTTATTGCTTATTTGATTTTTCATGTCTGTTAAAATTTGTCTTACCTAGTTGGGTACTCCTACATTTGGTGCATATATGTGTGTGTGTGTGTGTGTGTGTGTGTGTATGTATATATATATATATATATATATGATTGTTATCTCTTCCTCTTGCAGTTTTCCCGTAACTGGTATGTAGTGACTTTCTTTATCTCTTTTCATCATTCTTGGTCTGAAGTTGTCTGCAAACAGGATATTCTGGGTTCCTGTCAAGTGGAGTATTGTTTTCCATCCTCTAATCTTTAGTCTATGAATTTCCTTTTGAGTTAGATGTGTTTCTTATATACAGAATATTGTTGGATTTTCTTTCTTGATCCAATCTGCCAGTCTGCTTCTTTGATTGGTGAATTGAGGCCATTTACATTAATAGTTATTACTGATATATATTGCCTTATCTTTGTCATTTTCCCACTGTTGGTTCCCTACTTTCTGCCTCCGTTTAATTGATTGCCCTGCTTGTTGGTTCCTTTCTATTGTTGTTCTTGGAATTATGGTCATTTTTATTATTTCTAGAATATCTTTCAATACTCTTTGTAGAGTTGGTTTGGTGGTCATGAATTTCTTCAGTTGTCCTTTGTCATGGTAGTGTCCTATTTCTCCATTAATTTTGAAAGATACTTTTGCAAAGTACATCAGTCTGGGTTGGAAGTTGTTTTCTTTCAGGACCTAAAATGCTTCACTTCAAGCTCTTCTTGTCTTGACGGTTTGTGTTGAGAAATCTGCTGTGATTCTAATGGGTTTTCCTTCATAGCTGATCTGTTTCTTTTCTCTAACAGCTTTTAATATTCTGTTCTTTTACTAAACTCCTGGGATCTTGATTATTATGTGTCTTCATTACCCCATTTCTTGCCTCTACATTCTCCTACCTTAGTAATAACTATTTTGTTCTCAATCATATGGCATTTTTAAGATTCTACATATAAGTGAGAATGTATGATATTTTTCTTCTTGGGTCTGGCTCATTTCACCTAGCATAAGGTCCTCTAGGTCCATCTTATTGTATCAAATGGCAAGATCTCCTCTTTTAAGGCTGAATATTCAGCTGTGTTTGTATGCATGCACCATATTTCCTTTAAACATTCTTCTACTTTTAGGTGTCAAGTAGCTTCCATATCTTGGCTATTATGAATAATGCTGCAATGAACATGGGGTACAGAGATCTTTACTAAGTACTAATTTCATTTCCTTTAGGAACACATCTAAAAGAGAGACTGCTGGGTCATATGGTAATTCTATTTTTAATTTCTTTAGAAACTTCCATACTATTTTTTGTAATGGCTACATTATTGTAAATTCTTACCAACAGTATGCAGAGAACAGGATTCCCTTTTCTCCACATCCTCACCAGCAGTTCATATCACTTATCTTTCTGATAAGCCTAACAAGTATGAGGTAATTTCTCATAAAGGTCTTGACTTGCATTTCCCTGATCATGAGTGCTATTGAATAGCTTCTCAAGGATCCATGGGCTATTTTTATATCTTTTTTGTATTCTTTTATTCATACATATTTATAGGACATAATGTTTCTATTCCTTGTGGGAAAATGTGTATTCAAGTCTTCTGCATATTTTTAATCAGTTGATTTATTTTGCTGATATTAAGTTGTAAGATTGCTATAAATCTCCAAGAGTAACCCTTGTCTGATATATGATTTGCAAATACTTTTTCCCAATTTGTAGGTAGTCTTCATTTTGAAGATTATTTCCCTGTCTGTGCAGAGGCTTTTTCATTTGATATGTTTGCTTTTGTAGCCTAAGCTTTTGGTGGAGTACACAAACATCATTGCCTAGTCCTGTGCAGGAGCTTTCCTCCTAACAGGTCTATGACAGTCTACTCAGCCTGGCCCTCTCTCCGCAGCCTCGTCTCAGATGCCACTATTCTAGTCCTCATTGCCCTTAACTCTGGATTTCTTTCAGCCCTTCTACAGCAGCACATCCAGTCTCTACATATCTTCTTCTCTTACCCCAAGGGCTCTCTCTCCCAGCAGCTGCTGCCAACTCCCTAGCACCCATCTCTGTCCTTTGTTGAACATTATTACAAGACAGCTTTCTCCATGGTTCCTAGCTCCGTTTCCAATTGGTCACTTATTTTATTTGGTTACTTTGTTAGTGCCTGAAGAAAGCACAAAAAGGAATACCATGTTATCAGGAACTATGCCTGCTTCACTCACCATAGTATTCCCAGTGCCCACCACACAGCCTGATGCATGTTAAGTATTCTATTACTATGACAGAATGAGGACGGATGGATGAACATATGCATCCACATTCTAGCACATAACACAAGTCAGTCTTACAGTTTTTCCCAAAATATACTCCATTCAGTGCAACTCTGGTGGGATTATCACAGATAGAATATTGAATACAATTGTGGACAAATAACTCAAAGAAACCCTGAGATCAACAAAGTTCTGCATGACTTTTTAACCTACAGTATGCTAATGCATATTGCAAATTTCTAAACAGATATGTTGTAGCTTTGTTTCCCAAATTTATTTGACCGCAATATCATTTATTCAGAAGAAACTTGTGGTGTTAGTTTCGTAACTTAGTGTGGTGGGAACAGACACATGATGAGCAGAATGTGTATGTAGCTTGGGAGAAACTGGAGCTCACTGCAGGATTCATCGCCCAAGAATGGCGTGGTCTGATGTTTCTGGGACAGGAAGAAATGTAACACTCACATTTTGGGTTTAATTTCACCTTAGTGAGGTTACACACTAAATATTTCCTGTCTCTAGAGGTCCAAAACACCAAAATATACTAAAACAGGACTCAGAAGACTGTGCTTTTATTTTTAGTTTTATGCCCTGGGACAAGTTATGTGACCAAAATGAGAGCAATAATGCCAACCCTGCCTATCTCACTTGGTAAGGTAAGGATCAAGAGACTTTATGAATAACAATGGCTAGCGTTAATTGCTTCCTTATTCTGTGATATTTCTAGAAACTTCCAAGTATTATCTCATCACATCTCTTGGAGCAGATGCTATTATTATCCTCGTTGTACAACTGACCTAACAGAGCTTAGAGAACATTAGTAACTTCCCTAAAACAACACAGTAAGGAAGCAGCAGTATCCGGATATAAATTCAGAAAGTCTGATTCTGGAGTCTTGGCTCTTAACCTCTGTGTTCAATGAGATAGTTCTTGCTAGACTCTCATGTGTGCAGTTAAGATATTCCTCATCATAATTTCTGAGCTTCATTTCCCCACTCAGCTTTAGTGTGCCAGGAAGACTGCATTGTGTGAAGGGCTTTTGGGGTGACTGGCCAGCCTATTCTACACCAATATTCATGTGACCCATGCAAGTCACTCAAATAATGACTGCCTTTTATTGAGCTCCAACCATAATCAGATGTGTACTGGATCTGTGCTAGTTTACTAAATGATGTGTGAATGACTTAATCCCTAATCTGCCTTCCCCAAGAGGCCATGAACATCTTGGGGACAGGGATGGTGACTGCCAGCCTTTTCCCAGAAGTAAGCTTAGGGGAATTATACCATGCAATACTCAAGAATGGCTTCCACAAGAGCAGTGTCTACATGATGTCAAACCTGGGCAGGCCAGCCACACCACTGCCTCCAGACTGCGGAGGTCCACCTAGGAACTATCTAATTTTCACTTCATATTATTTTGATGTTGAAAGCCACAAAAAAAACTTTGAATTACAATAACTCATTTTAGTCTTTCATGAGGACTTAACCAAAATATCTGAATTGTAGCAGATAAAGTGAGAAAAGGTAAAACAAACGATCTGTTCCTAAATTCTGTCATTGAACGCTACACCGTTGGCCAAATCACCCAGCTGGTTGGGGCTCTGATGTATTTAGCTTAAATTGAAAGCACTGGATTAGATGATGCTGATTTATGCACTTACGATAGCCAGCTGCCATTGCCAGGTAGTGCTTCTCATGTGATCCTGTTATTCCTCACAATAGTCGCACATCACAGGTGACTTCAGAACTGGAATCTAAATGTGAATGAGGACAAGATTTGAAGCAGGCCCTCCAGTCCTGCTGATCGTGATAAAATGGTGTGTAGGAAAAATGCTGGTCTGACTCTTCTTCCTTGAATAGCAGTAAATTACATTTCAAAACTGTTGCCCTGCTCCTAGGGGTACAAAGATGCTGGCCAGCACATGCCTCAAATTGACACACACTGGTGGACTTGGCCAGAGCCCTCCGGGTCAGTCTGACTCCATTTCTTCTACTCTTTCCACTGACTAGCAGCACTATGTAGCTTTGAAATCGTATGGTTTTTATAAGCCCTGAGTAATCCTCACCAGTACCTTGCCATGACCCACTCCCGTCTCTTTCCAAGCCCTGGATGGAGACAACAAAAAGATGTGGCCATCTCCAATTCCCGGACACCTCCAAAAATACTCTAAGCCCATGCCATCTCAGGTATCTCTCAGTAGAAGGAAGGGATCTCCTGGGAAATCAAAGCACAAAAGGCAGCAATAACCAACTTAGGACCAACTCCAGAACAGTTAGCCTGGATTCCACGCAGATTCCAATCAGCAAATGAATGTGACAGTCCTGAGCTCTCAGGTGAGCAAAGACAAGTATTTGAAGCAGGCCTTCCAATCCTGCAGCTTGCAGTTTTGTTCCCAAGCTGACCCCAATGCAGAGAAACAGAAGCCACAGCCAGGGACAAGGAGCGTCTTGGCAGGCCCACCACTGGTTTCTCAGAATTGCTCTGTCTTCTTCCAAATGAACCTCAGGAGAACCACAATTTTAAAACTGACTTCATCGGGGAGAGTCAAAATTACTTTGGCAGTTCTCTGGAAGGGGAAAAAAAGACAACTAATCCCTTCCCTACTCCTTCCCCATGACAAAAAGAAAAATTACAACATAAGGCATCCTGGAGCCAGTTCCCAGTTACAGAAAGACATTTGAAGCTCTGCAATATTGCACAATGTGCAAGTTTGGAGAAGTAATTTTGAGGCTCAGTGAATGTCTGGAGACTTTATTTAAATATCCCTTTGTCTTTGCCTGGCCAAACTGGCACCTCACCTCAGGATCACACAAAGGGCCTTTGTTTCCTCCATGACATCAGGAAACGCTGGGTGCAAAGAGCAGTCCTCAGAGAATAGTAGACAGGCAGAGCTGTTCCTATTTGACAAAGCCGAAGATGCACCTCCTCTCCCAGCAAGGCAGAGAGATTTTCAGCTCTGCCCTTATTTGCCTTCAATATGTACATTAAGTGTGCTAATTTACAAGTTGCTACTTTCATCAGTCTCTCCATAATTTAACTCCAAGAACAAATCTCAAACTTCCTTAACACTAGCTTATGTTTGCAGTTCAAATACCATAACATTTAACAGTCCTACACATTAGCAAAAGTATATCCCAAAGAGGTCTGTTAAAGTGTTGGCAGGGAATTTCACATGAAAATAATTTGGAAAGCTAATGACAGAGCACAACTGACCAAAAATACAATATCACAAAAGGCCATGGTTTAGATTTTGTTTGTGCACCAAAAGTCTCATGTGTTAGGAGGTGGGGTTTTTAGAAGATGTTTGGATCATGGAGACTCTGTATTCATCTGTAGATTAATCTACTAATGAGTCCTTAGCTGAACATGCTGCCGGGAGGTGGGGCCTGGTGGGAAGAGGTGTGTCACTGCAGGAGTGCATTTGGAAGGTACAAAGGGAAGTGCTCCTCCCTCCTCCCTTTTTGGCTCCTCCCTTATCTCTCTGCTTCCTGGTTGCCATGAGGTGAGCAGCTTTACTCTTTTCATATCCTTCCACCATGAAATTTCTACCTTGGAGACAGCCATTCACGGACTGAATCCCTTGAATCGTGAGCCAAATTAAACCTCTTCCTCTAAGTTGTGGGTATCAGCTACTGTGTCGTGCAACCAGAAAGTTGGCTGATACATCTGCCAAAGGCTCATAGACTAGAAGCCTGATCCCTCGTGTCGCAGATTTGAGGTGATGGAACCTTTACAAAGTGATGCATAGGACATAATAATTAAGTCATGGGGACTCCGCCCTCATGAGTGGGTTAATGCTGCATCACAACAGTGGATCACGTCTCATACAAGCACATCTGTTCTTCTGAGTGAATTAGCTCTTATAAAACAAGGTCACCTCAGAGCTTCGTCCTTTGTATATGTGGCTTCTTCCCTTTCTGCTTTGCAATGTGTGACACAGGCAGAGGACTCTCATCAGGACACCACACCGTGCTGTGTGGATCCTCCAGACACCAGAATTGTGAGCTAAATAACCTCTTTATTTTGTAAGTTGCCGGCCTCAAATACTTTGTTATAGCAACACAAAACAGACTAAGACACAAAGGATATATAGATGCAAAGGTGCTCACTCAGTGTGCTCCATGAGTCCCAGGATTTGCAGGAAGAAGGGAACTCTGAACATCAAGTGGTCAGTTAACTTAAGTAAAAGGAATGGAAAATAAATAAATACATAAGCTGCCTAACTCTCAGGATTTATTCAAAGCGCTGACTTTACACATTCCCTCATACATCTATCCATCCTTTCATCAATCTATATCCATCTGTATTCACTCAATGAATATGAACAAGAACAACCTGTGCCTTCCAAGAGTTCATGATCTTGGAAGAAACAGGACTCAGCTCAACGCCACAAATATTTGAGGACACCTGATAATCACCAGAAACTGTGCCAGTGACAAAGGTAAGTGAAGGATACCATGAAAGTGCACAGAACCAGTCATCTCATCCAGATAAAAGTATTCGAAGGCTCCAGAAAGGCTTCTGGGGAAATATCATTCCAGTAAATCTTACTTTTTTCTAAATTTTTAAAATTTTATTTTATTAGTACATGTTTGCAAGATGTGAACTTTACATTCTTCTTAGGGAGTAAGTACATGTACTTAACACATCTGGACTCTTTTACCAGTGAATTTTAAAGGATGATTAGAGAAAGGTCAAGCAAAGGGACTGGGAAGGTGGAAGCTTCAATCAATAGAACAGTTCTCCTGACTGCTGGCACAGATGTAGCAGTGGTCCATACCTCTCCACAGATCCCAACTGGCCCTGGTTAGTGACTTTTGTCTGATCGTCCAACCATCCCTCTCCAGACCTTTGCTTCCTGAGCTCCTCTACCAATTGTACAAAGTACTCCCTGCAATAAATCTTTCTTTCCACACTACCCACAGTATGGTTTGTATTCAAATGTCCCTGCAAAGCCTCATGCATTCATAAGAGGGGATCAAAGATGGCTGGATCTAGAGTGTGTGATGCTGGGTTTAAGTGTGTGATGCTGGGATAAAAGGTGTGTGATTACTAAATTGGTCCATTGACTGGTTTAGCATAACTCTGGGCATGGAAAATGAGAAATCCCATCCCAGATGTGAGTGCCACCCGCCCTAAGGGTATACAGCCTGGATAAAATATAAGGAACAGAGAGAGGGCTGCTGCTTCTCACCTGCTGGTTGTTGCTTTTACTGCCTTCTGCCTGCCATGAACTGTTTCTCCTCTGTGATGCCCCTCTACCATGCCATACTGCCTTGGAGCCGGTCAACTGTGAACTGAAACCTCTATGAGCTGAAATAAACCTTTTCCTCTTTTAACTTGGGATGTCAGATATTTGTCTCAGCAACAGGAAAAGTGACTAAGACACATAGTGATGCCACTTCCTTGATGAAGCCTACCAACTTTAAACAACCCTATGCTTCCCAACCTCTTCCCTGTGCATTCCAGGAAGAACTTTGTCTCTATCTCTCCATAAAAAGCTTTTAAAGGTTACCCACATTCTTACTTGTTTCCTTCAAATTTCTCAACATCATTTGAAACCACTGATGACTGCCCCGTTGAGTGACTGTTTTTGCTCATTTCTCCTGGCCCTTTCTCTTGTATGTATCTTGCTCCCCTCTCTTTCTTTTTGTAGTCTCCAAACTGTTGGGTGTCCCAGGGCTTCCTCTTCTCTTCTTTCTCTCCGGCTGTCTTCCCCCAATGTTGAGGCTGCAGGTGTCATTCCTGGACTGCATCCCCCCCATCCGCACCTATCCCCGTACCTCCCCTGAACTCTGTGCTCAAATCTGGTATCATCTTCTGATTCCTCTCGGGTAGTATCTATAGAAATTTTGAAACAAACAGGTAAAAACTGAGCTACCCCTCAGCCCCTCAAAGCCCACTTCTCTTCCAACACCTGAATTTTAATCACTTTTTGGTCACTGGGACAAAATACTCAAGACTCACAGCTTAAAGGAGGTGAGGTCTATTTTGACTCGTAGTTTTAGTCCATGGTTGGCTGGCTCCAAAACAGAAACAAGATGGCAGAGGGGCATGGTGGAGAAGGTGCTCTACCCATTGAACCAAGGAAGCAGAGAGTAAAGGGAGGATCCAGGGATAAGCTATACCCTTCCAGGTCACACCCTCAGTGACCCACCTTGAGCCAGACCCCACCTCCTAACAGCACATTCGGCTGCTGGACTCATCAATAGATAAATCCACTGATGGGTACAGCAGCCCCATGACCCAATCACCTTCCACACACAGGAGAATTTTGAGGGACATTTTAGATCTAGACCATAATACCCCACATCTCATGAATACCACTAGCCAGTTGCTCGTGGAAAAAGTTTAAGTGTTTTTTCCTTCTCTTTCCTAATTCTACCACCTACCTCTACACTGGCAAGTTCCATACACACCTCCAGCATGTCTGAAACCAAACCTGTCTGCAGCTGTTGCTCCTATTCTAACCCACCTCTTCCTCTCTCTAGAACACCATCCTCTGCACCATCCTCTCTGTACCATGCCCAGCAGGTCCTCAGCTATTCTTACCCAGTCTGTGGTAGACAATATTACAGCTCTTACACAGCTGTGACAGTTCAACCTGTTCAGTGCATTCAAATTTCCAGCGCTTCCTATTGAATTTACCAAAATACCCACCTTCTCTCCCACACATGCATACTTGTCTACACTGCCCTGAGCACTACAGCTGACAGCGTCACACCCAGCCCACACAGATGACAAGCCTGGGCCATCGTCAAGAGGAGCACACATGATGGTACAGAACGGGACACTTGGGAGACAGTCTGTAGGAACCAAGGAAAGATTTTTCTCAGGAGAAGGCCTTGAGAAGTTCTCCCTTTTACCTCTGGTTATTTGTTACAGCTGTATTTGACCCCAGAAAGCCATAGGATTCATTTTGTCCCCAGACTCATAATGAAGCAATCACCAGAAAGATTGTAGCAAAGCAGAAAGATGAACAGCCCTGGGTCCTTGATTATATGGCATTTCTAGACTGCCTGAAATAGAACACCAATGTCTTTATGGTTTAAGTCAATACTGGGGATTTCTTCCACATGCACCCAAAAGCATCATGAGATTACCTCTTGCTTCACCATTCTCAGCACCACTGGCCTTCTTTTTGTCCCTAGAACATGCCAAGTCTTTTCTCTCCACAGGGCCTTTGCACTGGTTGTTTCTTCTTGGCATATTCTGTTCTTTGAATAGGCTTGCCTTAGGTCAAGAATCATAGGACCCCCAAGCTAGAGTAGGACACCTTCTTACTCCAGATACTTGCTGTTTTATTGTCCTCTTATTTTCTCGATGACATATATCATTACATTATTTGATCCTCTTTATGTCCACACATTTACTTTCTGTCTCCCTGGCTAAAATGTAAGCTCCTTGAGCATGAAAACATGGTATAGCATGTAGGCTTTTAGTGAGCGTTCAATACACTTCTTTTGAATGAATAATAGGTGGCTTGAGAACACAGCCTATCAGAAGAACAAGAATTTCTGTGTGCACGTGCAAAATAGATCAGGATGAAAGGAAAGGTAAACACCAGATAGCAAAGAGCTTTGTATTTTATCCTAAAATTAACAAAAATTACTAAGGGGTTATGAGACAGAGCATCAGATACTGAAGTATAATGATCTTAGTAGAAGACGGGAGGCAGCAAGCCATTAAAAAACAATTCCCCTGGACGAGGCCAAGAAATGTGACTCCAACAAGACAATGGCTTTGGATAGAAAACACAGAATAGACTGGGCTCGGGAGACACCAGAGACAGAGAGCTGGCAGGGCTTCAACACCACTGAGTATGAATTCAAATAAAAAGGAAGAATCTGTGACAACTTCCCGCATTCTGAATGGACAGAGATGGGTCAGTCATGAAGACTGAGGCTTCACGGGGACAGCAAATCGGAGCTTGGAAAAAATGAGTGTAATTCTGAATATGCTGACTTTGAGATGTTAATGACGCAGCCGCGTGGAGATTCCCGGGTACAGTTGGACATGCAGGTTTGGGTCACAAAGGAGTCTGGCCTAGAATCAGGCACACAGATTAGATTTAAGCCATGGGAGGACGAAGCACCCTGCAGAAGGACTTCAGAAAGCAAATAAGAAGTCTAAAGACAAATCCTAAACATCAGGAACATCTAAGAAGCAGGAAGAGAGAGTAACTGCAAAGAGACTGAAAAAAAAAAAGTAGAAAGGAGGAAAAAAACAGAAGGGTATAATTTCATAGGCGTTAAGGAACCTTCAAAAAGGGGAGAGGGATGGAGAGTGATCGTGCTTCAGCAGTCAAGGGACCTGAGAGCTACAAAGTGCCCTTTTGATTCAGTAGCAAGAACGTTCTTGGAAATCTCAATGAAACCATTTCAAGGATCTTGGGCTCAAAAGCCAGATTGCAGTGGGTGGAGGAGTGAAGATAACTGAGGAAGACAGCGTCCCTCCCAGATGCTCCGCTGGGGCCAGCATCCTCAGCCCTTCTGTCTTGGAGGCTTCTTTCCCAAGCCCCTGAACAGAAACATGTGCTCAGAAGTCATGGGCACCATGACACTAAGGGTCATCAGAAAGACGACTATCACGGCCATATCTGAGCAATCATCTTTACTTGCATGTGTGGAGGGCAATGAAGTCACTTCCTTCAAGAAGGGAGCAGCAGCTATAAAACTACTACATAATAGTATTTCATTCAGGAAATGTACCCTGATGGCCTGTCGTCTGCCAGATCCTTCCTGTATACAGTTTTTCTTGCTATTTTTGAGAAAAGAAGACTTTTACTGTCAGTGTAAAGTCAGTTTCTGTCTGGGGTGACAGGTCCTGAGACCGAGGTGCCGCAGATGAAAAGTAAAACAAGAGAGACAAAGTTATGGGATCAGGGTGCAGCAGCCTCTCAGACTGAAGCCCCCGATTACCATCCTCCTTAGCCTTTTATTGGGATACAAACAAACAGCAGCAGCAGGGCAAATGGGAGGAATAATTAACAGGATTGGCGAGGACAATACAACTCAATTATCACAGGAATGAGACTTGACTTAGTTAGCCATGATGCTATCATTCCTTCGGGCATATCTCATACAGCAAAGCATCTAGTGTTGCCCCAGGGGCTTTCCACAGGGACTAAGGTCCTGCTATCATTTCCTTTTACACCAGTGCTTTTGCTAGACTTCCTCCAGAATTAAACAATCATGGCCTGGTCAGGCTTAAAGTCCCACATAGGTAATACATTGAAAAATAAACTAAAGAATGTCCTTCTCCTCGTTTTACCATTTTATTAGAAAATTTCTTTATGTGTGCATTTGTAGTTAGCAGATCCCTTTACACTGTCACTTTTCACAGCTTCAGTTATCCACAGTCAACTGCCATCTGAAAACATTAACTGTTAAATAGAAAACATGAAATGAAAGCATTAAATGGAAATTCTGGAGATAATTCATATGTCTGACTTCTGCACAAAGATCTCACCGTCCCAGCTCATCCTGCTTCAGACATGAATTATCCCTTTGTCTAGAGTATCCATGTTATATACACTACCCGTCCATTAATCACACAGTAGCCAGCTCAGTTATCAGGTTGACAATTGATACATCACAGCATTTGTGTTCAGGTAATCTTTATGTTACTCAATAATGGCCCCCAAAGCACAGAAGTGTGGGTGCAAAGGAGGGGCACTACAGTGTGAAACGTGGAAGGACAGATGAATTCTGGTACCTTGTGGCAACACTGCAGGGTATATAGGAATAAAAATGATGCATTTAGGGTTTGCTATTATCCAAGGTTTCAGACATCCAGCGGAGAAGCTGGAAAACATTCCCCACAGATAAGGGAGGACCACTGTACCTAGCATGCTTTGCAGTGTCCCGTAATAGTTCACAATACATGTGAACATACCAAAAATTATGTGCTCTTCTCCCATTAACAGACATTAACATTGTTTCCAATTTTCATTATGTAATAAACCCAGGTATATTCTATTGTTTATTCGTCTAGTGTTCATTGTAAACATTCATGTAAGCTATGTTCAAAAATGGAAATTGGCCAAAATATTCACTTTTAATATTTCCACGTCCTGTAAGATGGTGACAACCACTGCCCAAGTGCCACCCAAACAGCTGTACTGATGGCATCGATGAGATGTGGATTTGCCTTTCCCTGTGACTCACCAAGCCCAGACAGAATGTCTGCCTCCTTAGCACTGGCCCATCAACCAGTGAAACATAGCATCTTACTGATGTTTTACTTACAGTCCCCTAATTTTTAGTGAGGTTGAACATCTTTGCAATGTTTATTGGTAACTAATATTCGAGGGACTTTTCCCCTTGGGACTTGACCTTGTTCGTCTTGTTATTTGTCTCTTTTGCTCTTTGGATTTGTGGGAATCCTATAATTATCATGACCATGCCCCTTTTTCCTGTTTGATCTACCTTGCGTATAGATTCTCCCAGTCCATGGCTTTCGCTCGAACCTTGTTTCTAGTATCACTCACAAAACTGTTTGGGTTTTCAGTTACTGTTTTGTTGGTCAGAGGTGTTGATCACTTCCTCTCTGGTGCTTGGATTTTGTGTCTTGCATAGTAATTCTTCATAAACCAAGAAATCATGAAAATAATCCCTCTGAATTTCTCTCAGCACTTTATAAAGTTTTAGGGTTGTTTTTTGCTTCCCAGTTCTGGGGATTGAACCCAAAGCCTCTGCACTGAGCTAGATTTCCAGCCCTCCTTTTTTTATTTTTTATTTTGAGATAGAGTCTTCCTAAATCACTAGGTTACTCAGGCTGGGCTTGAATTTATTATCCTCCTGCTTTAGCCTCCCTGAGTGCTAGGATTACAGGCATGCGCCACCCAGTGTCTTTCATATAGAGTTTACTTTTGAGTTTGGGAGAAGACTGAATTCTAACGTTTCCCCAGTGGGCAAGCACTTTCCCTAAAGGTATTTATTGGATAGTACATCCTTCCTTCCACTCATTACATACCCTCCTCTCTAATTCTATATATTCCCTGTATCCAGTTACAAGCAACCTGGCAGCCTCTGAGCCACATCCACAGGAAAACAATTTTGGATTAATAGAAAATTATCAAAATATAAATATTTTTCCAAGTCATACGAAGAAGCTACCAACAGCTTGCAGTCTCTGTGAACCTCCTTGCAGCCTCAAATTCCCATCTGGTCTGCTGGAAAAGGCTGCTGCAGGTCTTCACACGGCCACGTTAGCTGCTGCCTCCCTCTGCATCTTCCTAACAGAGGCGCTACATGACCATCAGTGTGACCACCACCCCAAAGAAAGCCCTGGAGATGACCACTTCTCCATTTCCTCCATAGCAGCGTTTCTATACAGACCTTTGTTCTGACATTTGCAAATGGTTAAGGCTTAGAGTCAGAACGGAATATTTCAAGAGGAAAGGTTTTTCTTCCCAAGACTAGTTCAGAGAGTGGGAGAGATCACGGAAATAATGCTATTCCAGAGATGACATGGCTTTCATTATTTTTTCAAAAGAAAATGCTTTATCACTACAAACTGCTTTGAGTAGATCAAACCGTGCTGCGCCTCATTTCTGTTTTGCAATCCTCCTTAATGCATGGCTGCCACCTGGCAAAGATTCTTTCTCAGCGTGAACAGATCAAATGTTCCTTCCCTGAGCGGGGAAGTAACTTTGTTTCAAATCTCATTGATATGGCTGATAGTTATACTTCTGTTTATTTTTACTGTAATTTCCCCATTCCTTAAATGCATGCTGCATGCCATCCAAGGTTTCCATGTGTATATAAGCAACTTTTTAATTATACTATCTTTAAAAGACCCGCCATCAATCAGCCAACACACGAGAATTAGAATGAATGATTCAACATGAGCAAGTGCATTTCAAACACAGATTGCAAAAACAGGCCACATGCATGGATAGCTTATACTTCTATTGAGTGAAAAAGGTTAGAATGCTAAGTTCCAGATTTTAATATACCCCCACCATCTATGGACCACGTACTTTTGAATTATTCAGAATGTAGATTCCTCATTCCCCACTGGGACCAAGTGTGAGATGACAGACTGAAATTATATTTAGATTCTCCCCAGAAGGAAACAACTTGGCCCGTGAATAAAGGAACTTTAATCAGCTGGGTAAAGTAGTGCAGTGCTGAGCTGACCTAGACAGGGCTCATAGGGAATCTAGTGTCTGTCCAATTCAGAGATTCAGGAAAAAGCTACTATTCACAAGAGCACAAAGCACACTCAGTTCTACTTGTTAACAAAAGTGAGGTGCTATAGATTGTACTAACACAGAATACGCCTCAAGATTTCCTCAAGGGAAGTTTTTTTCAGTGCCAAACATCATATCCAGGGCCTGGAACATTCTACGCAAGTGCTTACCACTGAGCTACACCCTTAGGCCCAAGTATAGTATTTAAATTCATGGTACATAACTCTTACCAGGTACATAACTCTTACATAACTCTTACATAACTCTTATGAAATGTTGGTCCAGGCTTGTCCCAGGTCTTCCAACTAACAAATGCAGCAAAAACTCTAGACAGGATCTGGCCCTGGGACGCTGCAGCCAATGATCTTTGGTCTGTGCTCTGGCAAATGCTTGTGCTGCCATCTTATATGATTGCTATAAGGCCTGGAAGAAAGTCACACCGTACAGAAGACAGTGGTACAGCTTTGCTACCAGGTGGCATAATGCCCAAGTATAGGTCCAGCCAGAACACTAATGGCCACACACAACACAGATACAGTCCATGAGTTTCGCAGCAGAGGTTTCCTGATCCAAAAGAGCAAAGGCCACCATTTCCTTCAAGTTGCTCTTAGCCCAAAGGATAGACTCCAGCTTCCTGGGTTTCCCCTAAACTTGTTTGTGTAGGTGATCACCAGGTCTACCAAGTTTACATGACAAAATGACAACTTTCTCAGCTTTCTGAAGCCCCCAATGATGCTTTGAAGCCCCCTCATGCTTCAAATCTCTCTGACTTCTACCAGCAGCTAGAGAAAGCTGTCTGCTTTTAAAAGGGATCTATCTGTGGTGCTCTGCCCACAGGACTCGGATGATCTCCTTATGCAAGGGTCAGGTATACAGAAGTCTAGATAAGCAAGGAAGAGTCTTTCCTTAGGCTTTCAGGTCCCAGGAAGCAGGGTGGGACATCTTTGAAGGCCATTTGAGAAATTCCACTGACCAGACCTGCCTACAAGCTTCATTGCAGATGGCCTTCAGTACATCATTAAGTTTCCAAATGGCAAACTTAATGGCAGTTCCTTTTCTTGAGAATTTGGGATAACAACCTTTTTGCAAGACTCAGCACATCATGAAAATGATTGCAAATTCTGGACAAACATTTCACAAATATGTGATTGCTAAAGCAAATATCCTCAGCAGGTATAATATACTGTATTGACCATAATCCACTAAGATGCTGCTATTATGACTTCTTGCCCTTCCCATTAAAAGGGAGGTCTTTCCTCAGGGTGGCAACAGCTTGAACTGCTAATTCTTACTTCATCCATGTTGCAACAATGTGGAGAGTGCACATAGGACTCAGGAAAGTGTGTACTTCCTGGGTCCAGGGACCCACTTCCTGCCTTTTTCTCTTCCTTGCATTGCTATATTCCAGGGTCTGCACAGCAAATCTCAGAGAGGCTTTTTCTCTGCTGCTTACCACTCCACCATCTTCCTGGAAGTTCCTATACTTTGGATCTTGAATGCTCCTCAAAGGCCCATGTGTTAAAGGCTTGGTTGCCAATGCATGATGTTATTGGGAGGTGATAGAAGCTTTAAAAGCCCTAGTGCAAGGAAGTTAGGTCCCTGGGGTGTACCTTTGAAGGCAATGTGGGACCCCAGTCCCTCTCTCTCTGTTTGTATCCCTGTCCCAATGAGGTAAACAAGTTTGCTCTGCTACGTGTTCCTACCGCAGTATACTATACTACCACAGACCGAAAGCAAAAGAGCCAGGTAACCATGAACTGCAACATCCAAAACTGTGAGCCAGTACTTTAGTCACTTTTTGTTGCTAGGACATAATATTCAACACGTACAATTTAAAGGAGGAGAGGCTTATTTTGGCTTATGGTTTCAGTTTATGGTAGGATGGCTCCAAGACAAAAATGGCAGAACAGAATGGCAGAAGAAAGCTGTTCAGCCCATGGTAGCCAGGAAGCAGAGAGAGAATGGAGGAGCCAGGGATAAGAACACACCCTTCCAGGTCATGTCCTCAATGACCCAAGTCAACCAGGCCCCATCTCTCTCTTTTTTTTTTAATCTTATCTCTTATTTTTCTTTTATTTTAAAAAGTAAAAGAAGAATAACATAATAATAGGGGGTGCTTACCAAATTACAGATGAAGTGGTAAGAAATTATCAATGGTTATTGTTTTACATATTGTTATCTACAAGAGAGTTTCTCAGGAAAACAAATACACAAATAATAGTGAGTTACAGACAAAAAAGGTAGGAGATTATCAAGAGTTGTTGTACTATACTTTGGTATCTTCAAGTGGCTTCTAAAGAAAATAAATAGAGCTATACATGAGTGACCTATTGAATAATCATTAGCTTTTCTCAATGGTTGTTGTAGGGAACACATAATGATAGACATGCATCCATTTATGAAATAGGATAGGAACAATACAAACGTTACAGAGCTATGGATAGATTAGTAGGAAAATATCAATGCTGTAATACATGGTGGTATCTTTGAAGTGGTTTCTCAGGAAGACAGAGATATGCAAGAAGGATCTAGCAAGTACTTACAGCCTAAGGGCTGTCAAAAATCAAATGAGCCGTCTGGGGCCAAAGCCATTTTTTGTAGCGTTTTCTCTCCAGCCTCCCATTGCATTGGGACCCCACAACCAGTTACTGTCCTCTCCCCAACTGTCAGCACAGGCAGCAGGAATCCTGCTGCAGACTTCTCCGGAGCTCCACCACAGCCTGTACTGTCAGGGGAAGAATGGCTTCCAATGAGTCTCTGCAGGTATTGTGCAAGGTCCTCCTGGTTTCCAGCTTCCGAGCGGCTCTCGTGACCCCAGTCCACTGGACCTCTGACTCCATGGGCTTAGTCTGCATTCTCATGTTCTCCAAGTCCTTATTCAGCAGCTGCTCCTCCGCTGACTCTGGATCTTTCTGGTTCTCAATGGCAGGAGCAAGAGTGGCCTGTTGTATAGCATGTATTCCCAGGGGTTTCTCCATGTTTGAATGATTCACACACGTCCGTGTGAGGGCATCTGCAGCCAGTGCACGGTGGGCCAATTGTGTCATTGTTTCTCTGTGTCGTGGTTGTTCTCCATTGAGCGGCAGCAGCTGGCCTGAGGGCTGGAGTGCAACAGCACTCGCCACCGCGTGGCTCCCCCTGTGCCAGGGGCCCTCCTTCCAGGGGCCTACGAGGCAGGGAGGGAGCCAGTTGGAAGACCAGAGCTCCCCACCTGTGGCTCCCTGTGCAACCAGGCCCCACCTCTTAACAGCACACTCAGCCTCTGAATTCATCAATGAATGAGTCCACTGATGAATAATAGCACCCCAAAGTCCAATCACCTTCCACACCCATGAGAATTTTGAGGAACACTTTAGAACTAAGCCAAACTAACAGCCAAAATGTACCTTTCCTCTTTATAAGTTTATTTTCTGAGGTATTTGTTATAGTAACAGAAAGGCAGCTAACATAGGATGTAACTAAAAAGCTTAATAAAATGATAGAGTGAGGGAAAATGTTAAGATTAACAAGATTTGACCTAAAATGAAAAACAGAAGGGCAGTTTCTCTGAGTCTAATGAGCGAGAAGAAAGGGTAGTTACCAGATCGCTGAGGTTTTTTTAGAGAAACATATCCCACCCCACAGCTGGCATAGAAAACACTAGGGGAAAAAATATCCTAAGTTCTCTCTTCCCTTTGCTGGAACCTCCCACTGGCAGAACCCAACTGGAAGCCAGAAAGAAAAGGAAGCCTGGTGAACCCAAGCAACAGAGCTCAGCCTCCCAGCTCCCAGAACTTGATGAGCGAGTTGAAAATATGGTGACTTTGTTATCAAGCGAAAAGGATATATTAGTCTTTAAAAACTGAAGTTTGCCTCAATAACCAAAGACCTAAAATCCCAATGGCTTCCATAACAGCTGCAGCCCTGCTATATGTTGTTTTCCCTCAAGAACGAAAGCCAACAGAGAATCACCATTTGAAGCAATTCCATCCTGTAACAAAGAAGATAAAGGAAAGAAGAAATCCCCATGCCAGCTGCAAAAATTATCTGCCTGGAAATGTCCCACATTAATTCTGCCCACATGTCATTGGGCAAAGCACATCACATGTATAAGAATGTAGTAAGTGCATAGCTTTCCATTGCAAGAGGTATCAGAGGGAGGAAAACCAGGAAAACTGAGAAACAAAAATATGAGGTGACAAAAAGGGAAAGAGTAAATACAGGTAGGCAAATGGCTGTCTGCCACAGGACCCTCCCTCCAAAATCCACACCTACCATTCTTCCATACATGGAAAACCTTTACCCTTCAACCTGGGAGATCAACCCTGAAGATGTATTTTTTTTTAAAAAAATCATTTATCATGTGAGAAGAGTCCCAGGGTGGAAAGCAATCTATGACAAGAGAATCTAACTGTGCTGTAAGTATGTGAAATAATTCCACTGACCTGAGTGGGAATGAGTTACAGGAGGAACTGACCTGAATTACTTTGTAATTGAGCTAAATCTATAAGCCTGAAGGTAAAACAAACTAGAATACAACCATTATACTCTACTTGATAAAGTTGTTTCCCAGGGGTATGAGTTAAGAATTCTAAAATAACTATACATGTAAACAATTGAACAATTAAGCAAATGGATTGCACATGATGGGAGGCAGGTTTCTCAGTTAGAATGAAAAGTTACAGAGGAGGAAGGCTAGAATGATCCACATGAGGATGAGTTAGAGTTTGAGATGTCAATGTGAGTTCACTTTAGCTTCATATAGACATATATGGATATATATGAAAGGCTTATGATATTTATACATATACAGATTAATACACACACATTAATTTTCTTGCTCTGTCAGTCGAGCTGAACTAGAAGGAATGACACCCCAGTAATTTTAAGCATCAATTTAAGATTTTTAATATACTTGTTGAGTGCAAGGAACCAGGGCTCCATGGTGACATGGTAGATTCCAGAACTGGGGCAGAAAACATACAAGATAAGCACATTTTCACGCCAGAAGAGAAGAAAATAATTTTTAAAATCCAATTAGGAAAACACAGTATTCACACTAGCTTCACGAAAAATTAAACACTTAGAAATTAACCTAAGTGAAGTGAAAAAGCCTCTACAGCAAAAACTATAGCATTCTAAAAAAAAAAAAAGCAATCTAAGAGGACATCAGAATATGCAAAGATAACCCCTGTTCCTGGATAGGCAAAACCAATACAGTAAAAATGGCCATACTTTCCAAACTGATATACAGATTTAACGCAATCCCCAATCAAAGTTACGACACCATGCTTCACAGAATTGGAGAAAATAAAACTAAAACTCATATGGAACCAGAAAAGACTCAGAACAACAAAAACAATCCTGGGTAAAAAGAGCAAAGCAGCAGGCATCACAATACCACAGTTAAAGTTCATTACAAAGCTATTGTGATAAACAAAACAGCATAGTATTGGCACAAAAACAGACATGTGGATCAGTGGAACAGAATAGAGAATCCAGAAACAACCCCAAGCACATTCAACTATTTGATCTTTAACAAAAACACACACCAGGGGAAAGATAGCCTCTTTCATAATGATGTTGAGAAAACTGGCTGTTCACATGCAGAAGATTGAGTCTAGACCCGTATCTTTCACCGTGCACTACGCTAAAATCAAAATAGATCAAAGATCTAAATGTCAACACAGAAACAAAATACTGGAATAGAAAATAGGTATAACTCTTGAAGTAATAGGGCTAAGTAAAGACTTTCTGAACAGAGAACCCCAGGTGCACAGGAAACAGTACCAAGAATCAATAGTTGGAATCATATCAAATTAAAATGCTTCTGCACACCAAGAGAAACAACCAGTGGAGTGCAAATATAATCTACAGAATGGGAACTATTTCCAGGTTATTGGTCAGAGAGAGGACTAATATCTAGAACATATAAAGAACTCAAAAAATTAGAACACCCAAAGTAAAATACCCACTCAAAAGAATGTTTAAGCAGCACAATAGGCATTTCATAGAAGAAGTATAAATGTCCAATAAATTCATGAAGAATTGCTCAACATCACTGGCTATAAATTAAAACAACAGTGAGATTCCATCTTACCCCAGAAAAAATGGCCATCATCAAGAAATCAAATAACAACAAATGCTGGTGAGGCTCTGGGAAAAAAGAACCCCTTCTACACTGTTGGTGAGAATGCAAGCTATAACAACCACTTTTGAAATCAGAAGAGAGAGATGCAGCAAAAAAAACTGAAACTAGAATTTCCATTTGACCCAGTTATATCCCTTCTAAGTCTGTCCCCTTTAGTAACATATCAATATTGTTCCACAAATAGTGAGAAATATACCATAATAATGTAAGATGTTAGTACTAGATCTATATGGGAACTCTATGAAACCATTATAACATATCTAAATCTAGATCTATTCTCAGGTGAAAAGTTTAGTTTAAACATAATATAAGGGCCAGGAAGATAGCTCAATGGCACAGCACCTACCTGACAAGTTCAAGGTCCTGAGTTCAATTCTGGTACCAAATAAATAAATAAATTTAATTTAATTTAAGTAATTTGAAAGTTACCGGGCCTGGTGGTACACTCCTGTAATCCCAGCTTACCAGAGTCAGAGGCAGGAGGATCACCATGAGTTCAAGTCCAGCCTGGACTACCTAGTGAGGTCAAAGGTAGCCTGAACTGTATAGAAAGACCTCGTCTCAAAAATAAACAAATAAATAAATAATTTAAAAATCAATGGATGGATTTATCAGTAGAATAAACAAAGGAAAGAACCAGTAAATTAGAACACAGAACAGCAGATATTACCTAATTGCCAGTCTGAACAGAGACAAACAAATTGAAGGAGGAAAAAAAAAGAACATCAAGGACCTATAGGACGATGGCAAAAGCTCAGCATTTGTGTCATCAGAGTCCCCGAGGGAGAGAAAAAAGTGACTGAGGCTGAAGCTAAAGAAATAATAAATATAAAATAATAATAAAATTTCCCAAATTCAGGACTAGGTGTGGTGGCACATGCCTGTAATATCAGCACTCTGATAGACTGAGGCAGGAGAATTCCCAGTCTAAAGACAGCCCAAGCAATTTAGTAACTTAGCAGCACCTTGTCTCAAAAAAATAAAAAGTTTTTAAGGCTGAGGATGTAGGTCTGTGTAAAGGCCCTCTGTTCAATCTCCAGTACAAAAAGAAGGAAAAACTGGAGTATGGCATGGGCGTGGCTTATTATATCTGAAAAATGTATAAAGTAAATAAAATTGCCAGAGATAAACAAGTGTTACTGGGATCCTAGGCTTCTGTGAGCTCCTTCTAGAAATTCTTTCTTTCTTTTCTTTTCTTTTTTCTTTTTCTTTTTTTTTTTTTTTTTTTTTTTTTTTGTACCAGGAATCAAACTCAGGACCCTGTGCTTGCCAGGCAGGTGCTGTGCCACTGAGCTACATCCCTGGCCTTAGAAATTCTTTCTCTGTTCTTTTTGTTCTGAACAAATAATTGGTCAAGAAATGGGCAAAAGGTAGCTAGGTTTTACATTTATTAAAGATAGGAAAAAAAAAACATTCTGCAGATTGAATGAGGGTCAGTTAAAGGTAACAAAAGAAGTACACTCTGCAGAGTGACAGTGGGTGGCAGAAGAGAGAGTATGGTGACCACAAGTTAATGGCAGCTGCCTTTTGTATCCCCCATTCTGGTGTCAGATCTGAACCATCCTATCAAAAACGTCCTTGATTTCATGCCGGAAGAATTGAAGATAGCATTTTTTGATTGGTCCCTGGCAGGGCTTGGGAACTATTCTTCTGTGCATGTGTCCATGATTGACAGGTTATGCCCACTTGCCCAACCAGTTAGCACACCCTAATCTCCTGCCTCAGGAGGACATCCCACCATGTTCAATCCACAAAAGAGATTTAGTAATCGTAAATGAATATGCGCCAAACAGTGTTGTCACTGATAGAGTTGAAGAGAGAAATAGATAACTTCAAAACATCACCTGGAGAATACAACATGCAGAACTAGACAGAAAATCAGCAAAGACATAGACAAACTCAAAAACACTAACAAACAATAGCATTGACTTTTTCTTATTTTTTTTAATTTTTATTTTTATTAGTACATGTTTGTAGAACATAAAGATTGTATTCATCATGTAATAAAATTGATTTTTATAGACCACTCCACCCACCAGCAGTGAAGTACTTGTTCATTGTAAGTATTCACAGGACACAAACCACCACAGCCCACAGCCTGAGTCATAAAACAAACCTCAACAAATTTAAATAATGGAAACCATATAGAGCTAGTTTTCCAATGACAATGAAATCAGACCAAAAACTGATAACAGAAAGATAGCAAAGAGAATCTCCAAACAGTAGGAAATAACAACACAGTTCTAAATAATCCATAGGTTAAAGAAAAAGCCTCAAGGGAAATTGAAAAGCACACTGAACTGAATGAACATTAAATTATAACATATCACAATGGGTGGGGTACAGCTAAAGCAGGCACTGGGAGGGTGTTACCCCCAAATGTTCCTAATATATAATAAATGAGGTAAAGTCTCAAATCAATAAACTGAGTTTCCACTCCAAAACCCTAGAGAAAAAAAGAGCAAAATAAACTGAAACTGAGGAGAAAATAAAGAGCAGAAATACATGAAATGGAAAACAGAAAAGCAATAGAGAAAAATAAATGAAACAAATTTATTTACTTGAAAGGTCAAGAGAAGTGACAACTTCTAGCATGACTGATGAAAAACAAAGAGAAGCAGCTGGGTGTGGGGGCGCACGCTTGTAATCCCAGCAGTCAGAGGCTGAGGCAGGAGGATCACTGCAAGTTCAAGACCAGCCTGGGCTACAAAGTGAGCTCAAGGCCAGCCTGAACTGCATAGCGAGACCCTGTCTCA
>NW_004955454.1:8046909-8050437 GCF_000276665.1 Chinchilla lanigera | reverse complement strand
TAAGATTACAGGCATGTGCCACCACACCCAGCTGTCTTCTACTTTTAAAGATTTATATGATTTATATGATCACATTGGACCTATCTCAAAAAAGAAATAACAAACAAATCAGAAAGGAAGAAATAAAACTTTTCTATTTGTAGAGATCATGATAGTCCATAGATAAAACCCTAAGAAATGTATTTTTTTAAAAAATAGAACTATCATGGAATATTACTCAGCTATAAAGAAAGACAAACTTGAGGCTTTTACAGGTAAATGGTCACAACTAGAGACCATACTCATAAGTGAAATAAGCAAAACCTCCATGTGTAAGTAACGTATTGTCTCACTAGTGTAAGAATCTGAAAGAATGAATAAAAATTAGGAGGTATGACAGACATTGTGAAACGAAAGGAAAATGCTCAAAAGTAAAGAGCAACTGGGGTGAGCAAAAAGAGAAAAGAAAGAAGGGGAAATTATGTATATATATATATACAGGATAACTAACATAGACATACTACTGACTTCTATCACTTTAGTGAAAGGAGCAGTTAATGATTAATTATTATTTACTTATTAAATTAATTATTTGATCAATCTTGCATGTCTGTATTTGTTTTCCTGAGAAACCACTTTGAAGATATCAATACACAATACAACAACCATTGTTAATTTCCTACCACTTTATCTGTAACTCTGTATTACTTGTATTGTTCTTATGCTATTTTGTAAATGGATGTCTGTTAATATGCTTTCCTTTTTTTATTTTTAAAATAAATTTTAAAAATAGAACTAAAAAGTGAGTCCAGAAAAATACAAGGGAAACACATAAAAAATTATATTTCTGTATCTAGAAATATATATGTGGGAACTAAAATTTAAAGTATAATGCTATGGTCACTCAAAAAACTTAGAGAAACATCTACCAAAATTTGTATGCAGAAAACTATAAAACACTAATGAATGAAAGAAATCCAAGATTTAAATAAGTGTAAGAATATACTATATTCATAGATTACAGATTAAATATCACAAAAATATCAATTGTCACCCAGCTGACAGAGATTTAATGTAAATCCAATCAATACCTCTTGTAGATTTAGGCAAGATTATTCTAAAATTTAATATGGAAAAGTAAAGGAACTAAAAGAGTTAAAACAATTATGAAAAAGAACAAAGTAGGTTTTTCCTACTTTTTTAAATTCCATGAAATTTTAAAATTTATTAAATGTTTGTATTAATCAAATCTTGTATTACTGATGGAGTGACAAGCATACAGATGAGTGGAACGGAATACGGACACTGGAAACACACACCAGAGAGTACAGCCAAGGAATTTTGGACAAAAATGCAAAAGTTTTGCAATGGAGAAAGAATAAGTGATTGCAACAAATTAGAAATCTGTATGTTATAAGAAAAATGAACCCCAAACTAAAACTCATAATGCACATAAAAATTAATGCAAAATGAATCTTAGATTAAAACATAAAATTGAATACTGCAAATCTTTTAGGAAGAAAATAAGAAAAAATCTTTAGGAACTAGGATATGGAACAAGTTCTCAGACCTAACCCCAAACACATAACCTATAAAAGAAAAATAAATCAGTAAATTGGATTTCATTAAAAGTAAAAACTAAGAGACTCTTACTAGGAAAAGAGGACAGCTGGCCGACAATATCTGCAAGCCATGTATCTAATAAAGGCATCCTGCTTAGAATATATAAAGAACTCTCAAAACTCAATAATAAAAAATTAAACAGCTGGGCATAGTGGCACATACCTGTGATCCCAACACTGGGGAGGCTGAGGATTGCCAAGAGTTTGAGGCCAGGCCGGGCTGCATAAGAAGTTCAAAGCCAGCCTGACCTATACAGAGAAATCTGTTTCATCATCATCATCATCATCATCATCATCATCATCATAACAATGGTAATAATAAAACAATTCAGTCAGAAAGGAGACACTTCACTAAAGAGGGACATATGGATGACAAGCACATGAAAATGTGTTTAACATTATTATTCAGTATAGAAATTAAAGTTAAGAACATGTGAGACATCATGATACACCTATTACAACTGTTAAATTAAATATAGTGGCAAAATCACATTGTTAAGAGTACATAAAAGCAGCTGGTGGCAGTTTAGCAGTTTGTTTAAAAATTAAATCTCATCTTATTGAAAAGTTTTTGCACATCAAAAGAAATCTTCAGCAGAGTGAAAAGAAAACCTACAAACTGGGAAAAAATTTTAGCCAACTGCCCCTCAGACAAAGGGCGTCTCTCTAAGACATATAAAGAATTAAAAAAAAAATCAGGCCTCCCAAATTCAAAGACCCAATCCAAAAATGGGCATCCAAGATGAATACATACTTCTCAGACAAAGAAATACAAATGGCAAATAAATACATGAAAAAATGTTCAACATCATTAGTCATTCAAGAAATGCAAATTAAAACAATACTGAGATTCCATCGCACCCCAGAAAGAATGGCTATCATCAAGAAATCAACCAACAACAAATGCGGGAGGGGCTGTGGGGAAAAAGGAACCTTCTCCACTGCTGGTGGGAATGTAGACTGGTGCAGCCACTGTGGAAATCAGTCTGGAGATTCCTCAGTAAAATAGGATTAAAGGTCCCATTCAACCCAGCTATTCCTCTTCTGGGTATTTTTCCAGAAGAACTAAAAACATCATACCACAGTTATATATGTGCACCCATGTTTACAGCAGTGCAAACTGTAATAGCTAAATCATGGAAACACCCCAAATGTCCATCAGCTGAGGAATAGAATGGAAAAAGCTGCAGTATTTTTATATAATGGAATATTACTCAGCTATAAAGAAAGATAAACTTGAGGCTTTTATAATTGAATGGTTGCCACTAGAGACCATACTCATAAGTGAAATAAATAAGTCTCACATGTGTAAACATCATATTGTCTCCCTGGCATAAGAACCTGAAAGAGTAAATGAAATCTAAAAGGTACACAAGATAGTGAGGAAAGGAAAAAAAACTGCTCAAAAGGAAAGAATGACTGGGATGAGGGAAAGGAGAAAATAAAGAAAGGGAAAATTATATATATATATATTGGCCAGGACAATTGTACTATTAATTTCTATTGCTTTCTTGAAAGGAACATTTGATATTTAATTGTTTGATCATTCTTACATGTCTGTATTTGTTTATCAGAGAAAACAATATGAAGATAGCAGCATGTAATACAGTAACCATTGTTAATTTCTTTTTACCTCATCTGAAGTTCTGTATTATTTTCATTGTTTTTATGTTGTTCCATTTATGTCTGTGTGTTTGTTAATATGTTTTGGTTCTTTTATCTCTAAAAATAAAATTAAAATAAGTAAATACATAAAAATTAAAGATATATTTACAGTGCCACAGGGCTGGGGATATAGCTCAGTGGCACAATGCCTGCCTGGCAAGCATAAGTCATGAAATCAATTCCCAATACCAAAAAAAAAAAAAAAAAAAAGAAAAAAGAAAGGAAAAAACATAAAAATTAAAGATATATTTACAGTGCCACA
>NW_004955454.1:8029663-8046303 GCF_000276665.1 Chinchilla lanigera | reverse complement strand
TTTTTTGGTTTTTCTCCGGTACCGGGAACCGAACTCACGACCTTGCGCTTGCCAGGCAGGCGCTTTTGCCGCTGAGCTAAATCCCCAGCCCCTCAAAATAAAACATTTTTTGAATCAGTGATATTTTATATACCACCAACAAATAGTTTGAAAACGTATTCTTTAAAAGAAACACAAAAATGTTTTAAAACAGAGCTAAATATGACAAACGATAAAAACTTTATGAGAATATTCTAAAACTTTATTAAAAGACTTTTTAAGGAATCAAAATAATCATCTAAGTGCAACAAAAGTATTTATATATTTACTTATTTATAGAGTTAATGAAATTTCAACTGAAACCCAATTAGTTTTTTGTAGTAATTGATAAACTGTAAAATGTATATGAAGATAAAAAGCAAAGAGTGGTCAAGATATTCCTGAAGAACAATATGCCTTACATCACAGGTACCGAGAATTACTGTACAACTACAGAAATTAGAATAATGTGATATCAATGCAGAGACAGACAAATTGATTAGGACAAGACAGAAGCTGGTCGAGACTAGCTGAAAACTTCTGGTGTCTGACCTGGCATTGCATATTAGTGGAGACAAGATGGATTACATAGTAAACAGTGCTGGAACATTGGTCATACATTTGGGAAAAAAATAAATTAAATTCTTAGTATACACTGTACACAATAGTATTAAAGACAAATGAGAAAAGCAAAAATATAAAATTTAATAGACAAAATACAAACATATCAAGGCAATGAAGGATTTCTTAAAATACCAAAACTAAAACCTGAAAAAAGACTGGTGATTTCTAATTAGGCATGGTGTCACGTGCCTATACTCCTAGCATTTGGTGAGGCTGAGGCAGAAGGAGAGAAAGTTTGCAGCTTAGTGAGACCCTGTCTCAAAATAAAAAATAAAAGAGGGCTAAGGTAATAGCAAAGGCCCTGGGCTCAATTTCCAGTACTGGAAAACACACACATACATATAAGTGATTCCTATTACATTAAAATTTCAAAACTCTATTCTATAAAAATATCTTATAAAGAGAATGAGTAGAAAAGCAAATATCTGGGAGAAGATATTATCCCAGTTCTCACTGACAAAGGACTACTGTCTCAAACATATCTCTAAAACATACACATAAAGAACTATGTTAAGTAAAGAAACATAAAAAAGTTCCAATATGAAAATGGGGGAAAGATTACAACACATTTCACAGAGACAAATAAAAAACTGTTCCTATGAAAATATACCCAATATATATTAACAGCCACAAAGAGAAACCACTTCCCCCACACTCATACCTCCCACACTGGCAAAGATTTTAACATTGACAGTGTCCACACTTGGAAAGCATGAGGAACATCCGGGTCATATATGCTTCTAGCAGAGAATTAACTGCATCAATGTGGAAAACAATTTGGCAGAATCTAGAAAGTGGAATGTATATACTCTATGACTGAACTTCTCAGTAAGAGAGTACCTTACAAAGGTATTGCCTACATGTGCAAAGGGATGGAAGAGAATGTTCTTGTGCCTGTTTTTGTAATAGCAAAAAAACTAGGTATAAGTCAGATGTCCATCATCAAAAGAACTGTGCATTCCTTCAGCTGAAATCTATATGGCAGTGAAAATGAGCAAACTATAGTTACATAAAATAACATGGATAAGCTTGGGTATGCACAAATTTAGTGGAACTGGGAAGTCACAGAAGAATATGGAAAGTATGGTTCCATATATTTTAAATTCAAAAGTCAGAAAAATTCAAATTAAATATTCTTTATGACAACATATATATGTGGTAGAACTGTAAAAACAAAATCAAGGAAAAGATAAACAGAAAATGTAGGTATTAGCTACTTGGAAAGAACAGAAGGGACAGCTCAGGAAAGAATCCACAGACACAGAGAGGACGGTAGTCACCTACACAGGATGAGTCTATTGACATTGGACACATAGTTATGTGTAAATTATACATAACTTGAAAACAACAAAAATAAAGAAAAAGGAAACCAAAAATCTCTTGGGAACAACTTTATCCTCACTAGGAAGGATGGAGGAAAAGAAGACGGCTCCCCAAAACCCTCTAAACCTGAACTTTCTGTCCTCGAGTAATTGCTTACACAGTCCTGCCCCACGAACACACACACACAGCATCATTTTCTAAATTTAAGGAATACACTAATGGAGCACACAGGCTGCTCATTGCCAGCAAAGGCAGGCTGTGGAGGAGCAGAATGAAGGAGTACAAAACAACGTCCTGGCCACCACCCTGCACTCGGTCTGCAGCTACAAGGTCTCCTCCATTTGCCCCAAGTGTGCACATGTAGAAAAAATGGTCCCACCAGAGCGCTTTTGTCTGTTGGTCATTCAATTATTCCTCTGTGTGAAATCCATCTTACATAAAACTGAAAGTGCAGAGAGGAGGGGGAGGCAAAAGGACAGGAGGAATTCCCAAATTTCAATTCCCTGCATGCTCCATCTCTCCCCCCAAACTTTCTCTTATGCTAGATCTGAGCACAGAGAAAGACATCCTCCCTGTCAACACTTCACTGTAATTCCATTTCATTTGTTCCAAATGAAAGTGTGGAGGCTGAGGCAGGAGGATCATTGTGAGTTCCAGGCCAGCCTGGGCTACAAAGTGAGCTCAAGGCCAGCCTGAACTGCATAGAGAGACCCTGTCTCAAAAAGACCCAGAAAAAAGAAAGTGTATGAGGAGGAGCCAAAGGGATGGTGTTGAGAGGGAGCTGCAAATGACAAGGTCCAGTGCTCACAGAGAGACTCGAACATCAGTTCATAGTCGCAACACAGCCCTGTGCTGGCTGTGCCATTTCAAGTCAAGTCAGGAGACATGTTTCAAGGCAGCTCCTGAGACCCCGTGCTCAGCTACTCGTTGTGAACTCAAGCTCCGGCACTCTGCCCACGAACTCTGCCCACACTGGGATCTTTATGCAGTAAAGTCAGTTGAAATTACCTACCCCTTCGGGACCTAGACACCCACCCCCGTTGGACCTATGACTGTCCTGGTACCAGGAATCTACAGCAGGGAAATTCCTCTCTTATCATAGGGAAGCCCACCTAAAGAAGCAGGCCTCACCAGGCCTCTCCTTATCTCCTCTGTGATGAAACAAGAATTATGGTGTTTTGTCAAGCAGTGTTTTCCAGGGGAATCAAGGGAAACTGTCCATTTGCCCTCTGACCTTTTGGAAAATTTGCTGCTGGGCTCCTTTCTTGTCTAGTGAAAGATTCCAGCACAGCACTTCTAAAAGACAGATTGTAAGATACTCTTCATGTCTTGTTCAGATCTTCAAAGCTCCACAGTCAAAACTTTGGGCTTAAGAGAGTCCAGCTTGAATACTATGGGGCTTTGGGACCAGGCAATATAGCTGCTTATTTGTAGATGTGAGCTACAGTCTCAAAGGAGACTGGCAATGGACTTCAGATGCCCACATCATCTTTCTAGTCCCTCTTCTACCTCTCAAGTGAGAGAAGAAATAATAGGGTTGGCAAATAAAGAATGAGACAAGATAAATCCAGTTTATTCAAACCCCTCAGTACTTTCCTCCTAAAACATTCCTCCATAAATACTATGCAGAAAGAAAGGCTTGCAACAGTTACTTCTATTTCTTCCCATAGCCTCGAAGCAGACAGGGTATCACGGAAGAGGATTTCTTGAAGCAGAAATCTTCACTTTTCAAATATTCAGTAGGGGCTGGGGATTTAGCTCAGTGGCACAGCGCCTGCCTGGCAAGCGCAAGGTCATGAGTTCAGTTCCTGGTACCCGAAAAAAAAAAAAAAAAAATCAAATCAAATATTCAGTAAAACTTTTCACCACTTTTTTCATTATTTAGAAGGTCAGTGAGTTCAAGTTATCACAAGAAAGCAGGACAGGGGCTTCTAAAACTGAATTGTCTTCTACCTATGTTTCTAATACTCTGGCAGGAGTAATGTCATACAACTACACTTAGGTAACAGCACTGTGATCAAACTGTCCTAAAAGAAAATTTTTAAATGTGCAGCATTTCAGGAAAATCTATCAATAAAGAGTATCACTTTTATAAGGAGCAAATTTTGGTAACCAGAAATACAAAAGCATCCATCCAAGAAAGACCTAGTAAAGTAATGACACTGAGGTAAATACAGATAAGGGAAGGAAGGAAGGGAGGAAGAAAGGGAAGGAGGGAAGAAGGAATGGAGGGAGGGAGGGAGGGAGGGAAGAATGGAGGAAGAGAGAGAGAGAAAGAAGAAAGAAAGAAAAAGAAAAAGAAAGAAAGAAAGAAAGAAAGAAAGAAAGAAAGAAAGAAAGAAAGAAAGAAAGAAAGAAAAAGAAAGAAAGAAAGAAGGAAGGAAGAAAGAGCTGAACTAAGCAGATAAATTTGAGAGCGTATACTACATTGGAGTTTAACTACATAGATTATCCAAATGGGCATAATTCACCATTCCCTCCTCTAAGAAACTTACCTTAAAAGTTGAATTCTGATATAAGCAAAAGAATGGAAAACATGCACTCAGAGAAATACTTGTACACACATATTCACAACAATTAAAAGGTAGAAATGACTCAAGTGTCAATCAAGTAACTGAACACCATGTGTGAATGGATCACACATGCAGGGGTGTAAGATGGGGGGGTGGGAGAGATGCCAAAGATGTGACCTGAAGCTGGGTCACCTGGCTGGGAAGCATGACAGGCAGTCCAAGAGAAAGACCAGTGCACAAAAGCCGCAGTGCCAATTGCTGCTATGTCTAAATGCAATGCATAGCTCAAGCAGGTAAATGTTAAATTAATATGAGAGGGCTAGAGTGGTATTTACAAGAGGCAGTGGACATGGTGAAGTTTATTAAATGTTAATTAAAGGCTTTGGTGTGTTTTGGGTTTCTAATTAAAGATAAAAATGCCATCTCAAATATATAGATTTGTGTGTGTGATCTTCTATAACAGTATTAATACTATCTCTCAGGTTTACAGCTTGTCCTACAGGAAAGTCTAGTCCCTTCTCCTGCTCAATTCCTGCAGAAGCACTTAGTGCCTACCTCCTACCCAACATCTTCCCAGGCTCTGTTCCAGGCCCTATCTGGGCTATCCACAGTGAGATAGTGGACTTTGTTTTCTGCTGTCTCTTCATAATTTTCAATCAGGCTAAGAGTCCAGACTTCCACATTCATTAAAGCAATCTATCTGTACAAGTGGAAATTTTTAGCATATCTGAAACATTTCTTCCTTTCCAGAATATGAGCATCTTTCAAATGCATGAAGCAGAGAAATGACAAACCAGATGAAGGACATAATGAGCTGTTGTATTTAGTACATATTAGCCATTAGTCAATACCTGGGTTGCCTTAATGTTTACATCATAGTTGAAGGTTTCTTCTAGAGGAATAAGGGTGGTACACAACTGGTTTTCATGGAATGTTAATATCTAATTTGTCTTGGGCAATATTACTGTAGCTGATTCACTTGAAAGTAACAGGGTCACATAATGGACATTTTTTCTCTGTCAGCTAACACTCAGATTACCTTTGTGGCATTAACAGTACTAGACTACATTCTTAGAGGACTTGGTTGCTGGACAAACTACACTGCATTAGGTTTTCTTTCTTGATCCCTTCTACCAAGCTGTGTCTTTCAATGGTTTGATTTGAGACCATTCATATTAAGATCTATTACTGAGAGGCAATGACTTATTTTTGCATTATTTTCCTCTTACTGATTTCCTCATTTTTCCTCTTTTGCTTAGCTGTTCATCCTGTCAGGTATATTTATTCTTTTTGACTTATTAATACTGTTGGCTTCATTATCTCTTTCTAAGATATCCTTGAGAATTATTTGTAATGCCAGTTTGGTGGTCATGGATCTCTAACTCACTGCATCCTACTTTCCCAAAATAACCAAGGCAGTTGAAAATTGAGGATGTGGCAAAGGATTATAGTTACCTGTGACAAAAGTACATCAATAAAAAGCAACTAAAAAGATCTCTATACTGGTGACAAAGTCATTAGACTATAAGCACCCACAAACTTCCATACAAAACAAATAAACAAAAACAATAGAAACATGGGAAGAAAAGGCAACAAAATTCCTCTCCAAATTCCCAATTCCCCTGAAGTCAATCCAGGGAGCACCAAGCAGCAAAATAGTATAAGCCACAAACCTGAATTACCCAAAACGTAGCAGAAGAGGTTAGAAAACAGCTGAAAGAGCTGCTCGGTGGAATTAAAGAAGACAAGCAAACATATAATGGAAGTAATAACCAAAAAGATACAGGAGCTGTTAGAAGACACTAATAGAAAGCTAGATGAGCTAAACAAAATGATACAAAACATAAGTGAACATGTGCTTGCTTCAGTAGCACATATATATGAATGACCAGCTCAATAAACAATTAGCATGCATAAAAAACTTTCAGAAATCTAGGAGATTAAAAATCATGTCAAAAGTATGGGTGGCAGGATAGATAATGTGAGGATAGATTTCCAAACTAGAAAACAATGATGCCTTCAAAGACCAATTACTCAAAGACTCCTTAAAAACAGCTAGAGAAAATGAAAAGTTGATCCAACAACTGCTAGATGATACAAAGAAGACTAATATAAGAATAACTGGAACTGGACTGGAATAAGTGAAAAAACAGAAGACAACACAAATGGTACAAAAAACTTGTTCACAGAAATAATGGCGAAAACTTCCCAGATATATGGAAAGAAATAAACATACAGATAAGTGAGGCATAGAGAACACCAAATATCCTTGACCAAAACCAGAACCTCTCATTGCCACATTATATTAAAAATTCCAGAAGTCCATCACAGGGAAAAAAATCTTAAAAGCTGTCAGAGAAAGGCAACAAATCACATACAAAAGCAAACCCATTAGAATCACAGCAGACTTCTCTACAAACTTTAAGGGTCAGAAGGGCTGAAATGAAGTGCTTCAAGCCCTAAAAGATAGCAACTTCCAACCCCAACTTATGTATCCTGCAAAATTTTCATTTAAGATTGATGGAGAAATGAGGTATTTCCATGAAAAAGAGCACCTCAAGAAATCCATAACCACTACACTGGCATTAAAACAATTCTGAGGGATATTCTAGAAAGAGACAATGAAGCAAACGGTATCAATAAGTCAAAAAGAACGAATATACCTGACAAAATGAGCAGCTAAGCAAAAGGGAAAGTAATGAGGAAATCAGCAAGAGGAAAATAATGCAATGACAGAAATAAGTCATTACCTCTCAGTAATAGCTCTCAGTGTGAGTGATCTCAATTCCTGACAGAATGACCAGCTAGGCAAAAGAGGAAAAATGAGGAAATTAGCAACAGGGAAATAATGCAATGACAGAAATAAGTCATTACCTCTCAGTAATAGCTTTTAATGTGAATGGTCTTAAATCAAAGAGAAAGACACAACATGGCAGAATGGATCAAGAAAGAAATCCCAACAATATGCAGCATACAAGAAACACATTTAAGTCAAAAATGCTCATAGATTAAAAATTAAAGGATAGAAAATAATATTCCATGCAAAGGAACCCAGAAAAAAGCAGAAATTGCTATCTTAATTTCAGACAAATAGATTTCAAACTAAGACTGATCAGAAAAGACAAAGAAGGTCACCACATATTAGTTAAGGGAACAACTCAACGGGAAGAGTTAACAATTATAAACATATATGCACCAAATACAGAGAACCCAGCTACAAGATCCTAGAAAAACAAGAACAATCAAAACCCAAAGTTAATATGAAGAAGGAAATTATAAAGATCAGGGCAGAAATAAATGGAATTGAGACTAAAAAATATGAATAATCAATGAATCAGAGTTTGTTCTTTGAAAGATTAAACAAAATAGACAAACACTTAGCTAATATTACCAAAATAAGAAAAGAAAATACCCAAATCCAGGCAATTAAAAGTGAAAAAGATGAAACCTCAATAGATTCTGTTGAAATCCAGATTATTGTAACTACCTTGAGAACCTGTACAAATGAAAAGTTCAGAGGAAATGGATAAATTCCTAAATACATATGAACTACCAAAGCTGAACCAATAAGATATAAAAGTTCTAGTTAAGTCAATATCAGTCAGTGAAATTGAAGAAGTAATTTTAAAACTGCTAAGAAAACCACAGGTCCCAACAGATTCACCACCAAATTCTACAAGAATGTTAGAGAAAAGCTAATGCCAGTACTCCTCAAACTCTTTAATGAAATCAAAAGGAAAGCAGTACCCCCAAAGTCATTCCTGGAAGCAAGCATTACCCTGATCCAAGACCAGAAAAGGACCCAGCCAAAACAGAGAACTGGAGTGATACCTCAGTTCACAAATGATTTGGTTTGCAATTTGGTTTGCAAACAGAAGCATTTGCAAAATTTTGTTTTTGGTTGCAGACTCTGCATCAGTGATGAACACAACCACAGCCATCTTTCCTACACCAACACAAATGTGGCCATCTCTTCCAAATCATAAAACAAATTGATTTCACGGACTGAGGTACCACTGTACAGGCCAATTTCTTTAGTGAACACAGATGCAAAACTCCTCAATAAGACACTGGCAAACAATAGGGTAGAGGGAAGCCCCTCAGTGGGGCTACAAGCTGGGTGTGTCACATCATTCTGTATCACATCCCTTGGGAAGGTCTAAGACTAGGGCCAGCAGTAGCCCTAGCAGGGCCCTTGCTGAGCCTTGGGGAGTGAGTTCCCAGAGAGCAGGACTCCAAGAGAGAGAAAGAGAGAGAGAGGAAAGACTGGATAGGAGATGCAAGGGAGTCTGCCCTCACAGAGGAGCCTGTCTGATACATCCTTAGCTGTAGCTTGAAACAGATACTGGCAAATAGAATATAGCAAATCATCAAAAAAAAAAAATACATCATGACCAAGTAGGATGCATTCCAGGGGTGAAGGGATGGTTCAACATATGCAAATCAATAAATGTAATATGCCACATAAACAGAGCAAGGACAAAAATCACATGATTATCTCAATAAACACAGAAGACACACTGACAAAATCCAACATCCATTCATGATTTTAAAAAAAAACACTGAAGAAAATAGGATTAGAAAGTCTTTATCTCAACTGGGTAAAAGGCATCTCTAATAGACCAGTGGCCAACATACTAAGTGAAGAGAAGCTAAAAGCTTTCCCTCTAAAGTCAGGAACAAAACTGCCATCACTTCCATTTAATATAGTTCTAGAAATTTTAACTAGAGCAATAAGACAAAAGAAAGAAATATAAGGAATATGGATAGGGAAAGAAATTAAATTATCCTTATTTGCTGATGACATGATCCTCTACGTAGAAGATCCCAAAAACTCTACCAAAAGCCTGCTAGAATTAATATCCAAATTTGGCTGTGTAACAGGATATTAAATTCAATATCAAACATCAATAGTGCTCAGGTACAGCAATAACAAACTCATTGAGAGGAAAATTAGGGAAACAATACCCTTCACTATAGCATCAAGAAAAGTGAAATATTGAGGAGTTAATCTAACCAAGGAAATGAAAGGCTTCTACAATAAAAGCTATAGTACTCTGAAAAAGGAGAATAGGACATCGGAAAATGGAAAGTTATCTCCTGTTCCTAGATAGGCAAAACCAATATAGTCAAATGGCCATACTTCCAAAACTGTTATATAAATTTAACACAATCCCAATCAAAATATCAATAACATTCCTTACAGAACTAGAGAAAGCAATCCTAAAATTCATATGGAACCAGAAGAGACCTAGAATAGCAAAAGCAATTCTGGGCAACAAGGGCAAAGCATCAGGAGGCATCATGATTCTGAACTTCAAGTTATACTACAAAGCTACAGTGATGGAATCAGAGTGGTACTGGGAAAAAAAAAAAAAAAAAAACAGACTCATGGATCAATGGAAGAGAATATAGGATACAGAGACAACTCCAGGTGCACTCAGTTATGTTTTGGGTTTTGCTGTTTTTATGTTTGTTTTTTATTTTGTTTTTTGTTTTTGTTTTGAGACTGGGTAATACAAGCTGGCCTTGAACTCACTTATTATGTAGCCTAGGCTGGCCTTGAATTCACAGTGATCTTCCTGCCTCAGCCTCTCAAGTGCTGAGATTACAGGCTTGCACCACCATTTCCAGAAGTTGTTATTTCTGACAAAGGGGCCAAACCCTTCACTAGAGGAAAGATAGTCTCTTTAACAAATGGCGCTGGGGAAACTGGCTATCCTCATGCAGAAGGTTGAACCTACACAGTGATGGCAAATCTTTTAGTACTTTCTGTGATACAAACAGCCCACTGCAGCATGCATGCCATAGGTTCACTGCCACTGACATAGACCCATATCTCTTACACTGCACTAAACTAAAATCAAAATGGATCAAAAATCTAAACATCATAACAGAAACATTTACTCTGCTAGAAGCCAAAATAGGTAAAACTCTTGAAAACATAGATGTAGACAAAGACTTCCTGAACAAAACCCCAATCACACAAGAAATAATACCAAGAATCAACAAATAGTATCATATCAAGCTAAAAAGCTTCTGCACAGCAAAGGAAATCATTACCAGAGTGAAGAGACAACCTCCAGAATGGGAAAAACTTTTGCCAGCTACTCCTCAAAGGACTAATATCTGGAATATAAAAAGAACTTAAAAAATTAATTGCTCTCCATTTAAAGACCCAGCTTTAAAAATGGGCATCTAAAATGAGTAGACATGGTTCAGATAAAGAAATACAAACGACCAATAAATACATGAAAAAATGTTTCATATCTCTGGCTATTAGAGGCATGCAAATTGAAACAATGCTGAGATTTCACTCCAAAAAGAATGGTTTCGATCAAGAAATCAACCAATAACAAATGCTGGCCAGGCTGTGAGTAGAAAGGAGCCCTTCTCTGTTATGTAATCAGTGTGTATTGCAAACATGTACTAATAAAAGTAAAAATACTAAAAATGAGTTAATTATCTCAGCTATAGCAAGGGAAAGCTGACTGACAGACACAGTACTGTTCCCAGTATAAGAAGATAAAATTCTTTACTTACAGAAGCATACTTTCCTCAAACCCTGCCTGCTTTTCCTCAAGGCTATCATCAGATACACATTAATATGCCTCATCTGCACTTTATTGATATCCATACTGGGAGAAATAGTGATATCCTGGCAGGGACACTAAATGGAGGGCCAGTGGAAAAAGAAGAAAAGGAGTCTCTTTCTCTTCCCATTGATTCTTGCTCCCAAGATGAAGAATGGCAGGATGCTCCTCCTGCTTCTGTGGTCCTTGAGTTATGTCATCCCACAGCTCAGTAACTGAGCCCAGCCCACGCACCTCTCCCCCAAGTCACACACATGCCCTTGGCAGACCATAACCTTCTTCTCTCAATGCCTAGGCTGGGCCAGACTCTGCCACAGGCCCTTGGTTCTTGAAAAAGTTTAGAGAACAAAGAAGACATCTGCACACAGAGGAGGCAGAGGCTCTGGCTATTCAAGGAAAACGCAGAGCTCAACAGGCAACCCTCACCTCTGCAGGTGATCGTGACAGCACAGGTGTCCCTCTGTATGATCGCCTCAGCTGTGTCTGCACCAGCTGGCGGGAACTGGTGAGAGCTGGGAACGCAGAAGCTTACATGCAAGAAGTCTAGTGTGGTGGTACACACCTGTAATCCCAGCACTTGGGAGGCTGAGGCAGGAGGATTGCTGTGAGTTCAGGGACCCTGTCTCCAACAAAAGGTGGAGGAGGAAGAGAAATTAAAAGGGGGGAGAAGAAGCTTATATGCAATGATGAAAAATTCAGACAGGGTCTGTTGACTGAGGTCGTCAACCAAGCTCCGTACAGAAAGGACAAAGCTTTCACAGAATTCATCCAGCAGAGCAAGCACGCTCCTCTCCTCAGCCCTGGGCCAGCCACTAGGGATACTGAAAATGAGCAAATCACGCCAGCACCCCCTCCATCTCAGTATCGGGGTAGGGCCTGGGGACACCTGGGGCCAAAACCGCTGCAAGCATGAAACTGAGTTTAAATCCAACAGCTATTGTTTAATGAAGGTAGCATCGTAAACTCTATATATTGACTTTTGTGACAGTGTCAAAGCAGAGAAAGGGCCCCGAGTGTCATTACAGCTCTGACACTTTCTGAATTCTCCCCTTTCAGGACACTGTGAAGCTCTCTAGACTTGAAAATGAGTCAATCTCAACACTAAAGTTTGCCAGCTGCATAAACAAACAAACAAAAAACTCAGCCTACCTTTAAGCACCTGGTTTTGTTTTAAATTGTTCCTTAAGAGAACCCATGACAGGAAAAGTTGCAAATTCCTCCAGTAACATTAGACTCTACAGAGCAACACTGAAAAAAACAATTACTTCTCTTGAGAAACACCACCCAAGAGCCCTCCATATGCATTCATGGAATGTGAAAGTGCTGGGTGGATGCCACAAAACATGAAGGCCTGGTGGTCACAGAACAGGGCACTTCTAGTGACCGGAGGAGCCACTAGGGAGCCCCAGTTTAACCTCAGTAATTCTTTCTGTTTTGATTTTGAGCAGTAAAGCAGAAACCGAAGGTCCACACAATACCTTACACTTCTCTGGTGCCTTTTGCCTGGGCATTTCACATCCTCTGCAAACCTGAACTTGCCAGTCCTACTGTGCACAGTGAGGTCAGCTAGGGAGGACCCGTGGCCACCCCTCCCCAAAGGGCAAGTCACCAGGGCAAACTGCCAGAGCTCAGTAGATCCTTAAATAATTCAGGCTGAAGAGTTATCAGGATCAGGATTGGTTAAACCAACTCCAAACAGTCACCCAAGCTCCCCAAACCCTGCTGGGATCACAGTCTGTAGACAGGGTAATATTAAGAAGAGGGCTTATAGACAGGCATGTTGGCACACATGTGTAATCCTAGCACTCTGGGAGGCAAAGACAGGAGTTCAAGCCTAACCTAGGCAACTCAGCAATTTAACAAGACCCTGTCTCAAAATACAAAACAAACCAAAACCAAACCAAAAAAAGGGCTAGTGATATAGCTCAGTGCAAAGGCCCTGGGTTCAATCCCCAGTGCTGCCAACAAAGGTGGTAGGGTGGAGGCTCAGCTCTCCACAAGTCCATCCCAGCAGAAACTAGACTGAAGGCTTAAGTTGTAACAAGGACAGCTCCCAAAGCTACAAGGGCAGACGGCAAAAGCCTCATGTGCCGCCAGCCTGCCGGGAAACCATGAGCCAGAAGGATGTGTTTTTCAGACACAAGGAAGTTGTTATGGTTTCTATTTGGAGGTCCCCCCAAAGCCTCATGCACTCATAGGTGGAGCTGTTGGAAGGTGACTGGATCACAGGAGCATGATATTCCGCAGTGGGTTGATCCACTGATCAGTTTACAGCTGCATGGGATGCTGGCAGGTTTATCCTGGGTGGAGAAGGTGGGTCGCTGTGGCTGTGGCCTGGAAGGGTACATCTCCCTCCCTCCTCCCTTCATATCTCTCCCTACTCCCCAACTTCCTGCCTGCCACGCCCTGAGCAATTCTCCTCTGCCATGCCCCCTCTGCCATGCAGCCCTGCCTCGGAGCCAGCCAGCTGTGGACTGAAACCTCTACAAAGTATGAACCAAAATAAACCTCTCCTCCTCTCAGCTGAGGGTGTCAGGTACTGTGTCCCAGCAACAAGAAAGTAACTAAGACTAAAGTACTTCCACAAAAAGCAGACACTCAAGCTTTAGGCAAACAACTGAATCATCTTCAAAGCCCTCTAGACTGAGTTGAACTTGGCCTAGATTGGAAGACATCATTTCCTAGAAATCTGAGCTTCTCTGACATAATGATCGATTGTATCGCAATCTCAATCTAGGGTAGAGCATCAGGACAAAATGGAGCCCCCAGGGATCTGTAAATACTTCCCGGAGGGTGTCCCCAGATATGGGGTCCAAACCCACCGACCAGGAGCTGTCACGCAGTGCTCAGTCTCTAGAACATACTTGCTATTTGAGAATTCTGTATTGTGCTGGCTTACTCTTCCTAACAGCTGTCTCTCTTCTAGACCCCTGGAACACATGTGAACATACAAAGTGGTCATAATGCGCCAAAACTCAGAATATCAAATGCAAGGGGGGCAGAAATCCCAGGGTACAGAGTGGAAGCACAGATTCTGACAAGAGGTCACAAAGGAGAGCTTCAGAGTGGAGGTCAGGACAAGGACACATAGCTTCATTTAATGGCAAAAGAGACCCCTTAGGGAAAACACGGCCTTTGTAGCCAAGATGGCATTTCAGTAGAGGGGAAGAAAGGAATAATCTAAAATTTTCATCTGCCAGTCACCAAAATGTCCTTTCCTCATCAAAAACATGTGTTTCCATAAGCATGGGTGCACAGAGCAGCACAATTTGTCATAGCTAAATCTTGGAAGCAACCTCAATGCCCAGCAACTGAGAAACAAATTTTTAAAATGTCGTATTTTGGGCTGGGGATTTAGCTCAGCGGCAAAGCGCCTGCCTGGCAAGCTCAAGGTCGTGGAGTTCGGTTCCTGGTACCGGAAAAAAACAAACAAACAAAAAAAAAGCCAAATAAAATGTCGTATTTTTACACAATGGTATACTACTCAGCCATAAAGAAAGATAAACTTGAAACTTTTGTAGGTAAATGGATGCAACTCGAGACCTTACTCACAAGTGAAGTAAAGCAGACGCACATGTATAAACATCGTATTGTCTCCCTAGTGTGAGGAGCTGAAAGGGTAAATAAGATCCAAAATATACAATAGATACTGTAAAATGGGAAGAAATTGTTGAAAAGGAAAAAGGATCTAGGATGAGAGAAAGGAAGGCAGAGAAAAGGGGAGAAACGCAAGTCAGTTTATACTATTAGTGTCTCTTAGCTGATTGAAAAGGTTTGTGCTAATATGGATAAGCAAAATTCCAATACCCATAGCTTGTACTCTGAATACCTACTTTAAAGATAGCAATATGCAATGTATTAACTAGGGTTATTCTCCTATTATTTTGTTATGAAATTTTGTTTGACCTTTTTTCCATAAAATAAAAAAAAAAAAAACCGTATGTTTTCTATGTTCTCTAAAATGTCTCTGATCAGGTCAAAATGGCACAGCACTGAACGAGTGGACCCAAACCCCGTGTGCTATCACTGCCGCCTGTCTGTCTTGGTTATGTTTCTCATGGCTGGAAAATAACCCAACTTCTACAACTTAGAGGAGGAGAGATTACTTGTGCTGGTGTTTTAGAAATTTCAGTCTTTTGCACGGTCAGCCAGCTCTGGGAAGGAGGGGCATGACAGGAGGGTCTGGCTGCCCAGCCCATGCCATCCAAGAAGCAGAGAGAGTGAAGAGGGGAACGAGATACAGAGCTGTACCCTGCAGCCCAAGCCTTCAATGAACCCCCTCTTCTGACCACACCCGCCCTAAACAGCAATTCAGCTCTAAGAACGCATAATCCAGTCACCTTCCAAACACATGAGGCTCTGGAGAACATTTTAGATCTGAACCATAACACTGCCTTTGATGTATTAATGGACAGTCTGGACGGCTTCCACTTAAGCCCTTAATGTTCAGCTTCAGGATCTTCAGACAGATTAAGATTCGTCTTCATTCCATTCTGTTATGTCACAGCCAGGACAACCACTATCCTAGCCAAGCCTGTGCAGGATAAGGAGTGCGTGGGGCTCATTGCAAGGCCACTGGGTTCTTCAGATATAGCAGCAAATGACCAAATCACAGCCGAGACTAATCCAGTAAATGTGTCACCTTCCCTGTTTACATCCAGGTTGGCAGGGAAGCTCTCTATGGAGTCTGTGAGGTGCTCCTGTGCTTTCCCTCCCGGTGTGTTAAGAAAGCCTCACTGTGATTTGCTGTGAAAGGACGGTTCATGTACCCCACTTCTTTCTCTAGTCCAGTAAAGGCAACACAGGCAAGCTGAGCTGGACCTCTGCTCTGGGTACCAAGGAATCTCCTGCTCTAGAATATTAAAATATCACTGCAGTTTCAGCATCTCTCATCATGAGAAAAGCTGTCACTTTAAAAATAAAAGTTTTAAGACTCATTCTTCTGATAATAAATGTTCTCTGCTCTTCCTCTTCCCACATACTTAGCACACTGGAATGGGAGCATTTTAGCAAACCCTTTGGGGAAATTTGGATACCTGCAGAAGACGGGTAACTCTAAAATGTCTGTTTGTCAGAGTAAAATATTTCAAAGGATCATTCACGTCAAACAAACAAAAGTACCTCCAATCTACTGCACAAAAGACATCTCTGAAGTCAAAAAGGTAGCATTGATTGGGTCCTCATAAACAGTGTTACTTTTTTCATGGTAATTTGGAAAGTGGTGAATTTGATTTTTTTAAAGTCGCATATAAAATACTTCAGAGCATATCATGAATATAAAAATATTAACCTATAGTATGTGATGTTATATAACACTTGAAAAAATTAGCTTATGTAGATCAAAATTATATAGCCTCTAATAATTGTAATAAAACACAACTTCATACAAAAAATAAACTGGATTTAACATGTGTTAATAGAAACATGCCTGATAGAAACATTCTAAATTTATTTATGTAACTAGAGTGACATTATTTCATTTATATATATATTTACAAGGTAGGCTGGCAATGGCCTCCTGTAGAATCAGATGCGGAAAAGTTCAAAAAGGCAGTCTCAGAGATGGAGA
>NW_004955454.1:8015860-8029563 GCF_000276665.1 Chinchilla lanigera | reverse complement strand
TGGCTTTTTGACATAGGATCTTGCTATGCAGTTCAGGCTGGCCTTGAGCTCACTTTGTAGCCCAGGCTGGTCTCTAACTCTCAACAATCCTCCTGCCTCAGCCTCCCAAGTGCTGGGATTATAGGCGTGCGCCACCATGCCCACCTTAGATATATTTCTGCTACTATTAAATACAAATGTTACAAATGATATGGGGAATTGGGACTTTAGGGAAAATATGGGAAATGATTTATATCTCTACACTTGACATGACCAAGAAAAAGCACCTGATTTTTTTTTTTTTTAGTACCTGGGATAAAACCCAGGGCTCCATGGATGCTAGGCAAGCACTCTCCCACAGAGCTACATCCCCAGCCAAAGCACTTGATTTTAAAATTGAAAAACAAAAATAAAATTTCTCAGACCATTAGTATTATTGGTATTGCCCTAATACAGACATGGTAACATTAATGAAAGCACTCTTTCATACACTTAGCACCCCAACACCCTCACAAATCATTTTTATCTTTCACACTTCTAGGACATTTCAATCTTAGAAACCTCATGAGCTGAGAAGACATGCAAACAGAGAAAAATTCACTTCAAGATTTGATAAAAAACATCATCCCTCAAAATATTTGCAATGAAAGGAATTAACAAAATGGTTAACCAAAATGAGACATAGTTCACCAACATCATATTTAGGAACCTGTCCCTAACACAGCTGCATTTCTCCAGAAATATCCCAGATGTGTGGTACAGATGCACTGCAGGCTTCTGAAACTATGCCCCAAATTTTAATTGATTTTTCAGTCAATTCCATCAATGAGGTAGGGCTGGCCCCAAAAGCAAAGAGCAAAATCCCAGGGCCTTCTCCTCTATTATTTCAGCAGAGCCTTCATTCTAATCTCGCTGCATTCCTACAGCAAATGAGAAGCTGTGCTCAGTGAAATGGTCACTCAAGGATGTAAATCAGAGCTGAGATTTCACCCAACTTAAATCTTAAAAGCGCAGTTCCAGACATTCACAAGGATTTAGAAAACAACATGGACTTGCTAGGCACATGCTCCTCCTAGTGACCGAACTGGGGAAAATAAAAAATACGATTTTCCAAAGTCGCATTCATTAAATGTTTAGTAGTGTGAAAAGTGGACAGGCCTGGCCTTCAGATAAATTTCCATACACATTCTCCTCCCTGGGGACCACCCACCATTTCACATATCGCCCGTACATTCTTTGTAACGTGCGGGACACTCTGTCCTGTCTAGCCCTTCAGCTTGTAAAAGGCTCCTAAGGGATTTGTTCTGTTTTTTGTTTGGCAGATGACATGTCAGAAGGCTTCTGCACGTGTGCAGCACTTATAAACAGCAACTCCAGCAGACCTCAGCCACATGCATGTACTTCAATGTCCTGTCCCAGAGAAGAGCTAGGGTCTCTCGACCCCTGCCGTCTCCTTGTCAAACTTAGCTTGTGAAATATTTTTAAATATTTTAAATCATTTTAAAACCATACTTCCTGTGATTCCCCATGAAAAACAAAGAGATCAAAATGAGTTCTAAAAAATACACCAATATTTTTCTCAAAGTAAACAGCATATGGGGAGACGCAGGGCTCCACAAGGCAACATCCACGCTGTGCCTAAGCCCGGCCGGGAGCCCAAGGCCAGGCATCTGTGGGAACCTGCTCCGGCAACAAGCTCACTCTTCAGTCCATGACAGTGGCAAGGATCCTTTCATAATGCACAGCCACTCTTCAGTCCATGACAGTGGCAAGGATCCTTTCATAATGCACAGTGGCAAGGATCCTTTCATAATGCAAAGCCACAGCCTTTCATAATTCAGACCTCAGCGTTACACAAATTCGTCTTAAACTGAAAGTGTTGAAGTGAATCATTTTGCCACAGCCATGCAGAAAATCTGCTGGTGAGTTCCCAGAATGCTCTGTCGTGTTCCAGAGCCCTGCGCTGGCCTTTGTACTTCTTAGAGACCCTAGGCTTGGGGGAAAATAAATACTCAACTGGGCAGAAAGATACAGAGCAGCCAGGCATGGCCTCTGCGCCCCCTCCAACACTCTGTGATTTTCTGTGAAAGGATGGCTTATGTATCCCACTTCTTTCTCCATCCAGTAAAGGCAACACACACACACACACACACACACACACTCATCTCCTCCCTGCTCCTCCTCTGCAGGGCTCTGCCTAGCTCCTCCTCACTCTCACCAAGGCCCATCTGGCCTTGTCTTTAAAGATGAAATCCACCAAGCCCCTCACTGCTGCTCTGTTTTTTTAGGTCCTGCAATGGACCATAGTTTAGAGCTTTACTGTGTTTATGAATGGTTGTCCCTCCCAGGCTAAAGAGGCTGTCCCTAGCGTGTTCGTGCACTGCCATCCGTCTTTCTCTCAGAGCCAGGCCACCTGTTTCCACGCTGAGGACAGTCTAGTTCAGAAGAGTCTAGTTACTTACTTAAAGAGCTATTCCAAGAACATGAATGGGAAGATAAATATTCTTTGGTCATATTTGCTTCATTTACTAACAAATGTATTACACATCAAGCTGATACCAGGTGTCTGTCTTTCCCATAAGAAGAAACCACTGAGCTTTGTTTCCATCACCGTGGTCATGCTCTTACATGTTTGCTACATGTGTACAGTGGCTTACACTTAAGATTATATTACTCTGTATGCTCTAAAATTTTATATAAATATTATAGTATGTATCTCTATGATCTGTATTTTTGGCTTTATATTTAAGATTTACCCATGCTGATGTGTTTACCTCTAGTTTGTTCATTTTTACTTCTGTACCACATTCCATTGGGTAAATATTTCACAAAAAGTTTCATGATTTTACACATTCCTGACTACATCTCTTGCATGTTTTAGGAGTTGCAATGTTCTCCAAGTTTTTGGGTTGGCTTTCCACATTTGTGGTGACTTTGCTATAAAAAAAAAAAAGTTTATTTAATGTAGTCAAATTTATCATTCTCTTCATTTAAGACTTGGGCTCTTTGCATATTAAGATATTTTAACATATCCCAATGTTATTTTTTTAAAAAGTCTTTCTGAGTTTCCTGGGGATGTTCTAACCAAGTACCACAGGCTCCTGGATGATATAGACTATCCCCCCATTACATCATGTGTTGCAGGTTTAGTCCTCAGCTTGGCATTAGTGAAGGCAGTGGACCTGCTAAGAGATGGGGCCTAATGGAAGGAATTAGGTTGGGGGTGTGCCTTTGAAGGGGATACTGAGAACATAGCCCCTTCCCCTTTCTTTCACCTCCCAGCCATCATGAGAGGAGCCCCTTTGCTCTACCACGTGCTCCTCATCATGATATTCTGCTTCACCACAGCCTCAAAAGTAATGGGGCCAACTAACCATGAACTGAAACCTCTGAAATCATGAGCCAAAGTAAACCTTTTCTGCTTATAAATTGCCTCAGGTTTTTTATTGCAGTGACAGAAAGCTGACTAACAGTGGCTTAAACAATACAAATTTATTCTCTCATATTACAGAAGGCCAAAAATCTGAAACCAAGGTGTCAACAGAGCTGCTCCCCTGTGAAAGCCCTGGGGGGAGGATCCCTCTGCTTCTCTACCTTCTGCTCTTTCCCAGCAATCTTGGGTATTTCCTAGCTTGTGGGCACATCACTCTAGTCAGATGGCCATCTTCTCCCTGACTTTACATCACCTTGCCACTGCATGTGTCCATGTCTAAAGTTCCCCATTTTATAAAGACACTAGTCATATGGGATTAGGGCCCACCCTAATGATCTGATCTTAACTTGACTATCTTTGCAAATACCCTCTTTCTAAACAAGGTCACTTTTTAATATAAAGTCTTCCCAATCATGCACACAATCTCTCCCCCTATTCACTTACATTTTTCAATGAAGTTCTATCATTCTGCCCAGACGTACCTTGTACAGCTTTGTTTTTTTTCTTGATACCTAGGTGCTCTAGGATAAGTTGCTATAATATCCACAGGGTAGTCTGTGGCTGTTAAGGCTGGAAGAGAGGGGTGGAACATCACAGTGACAGCAACCTAAAAAAAAGGGTGGCATAGTGTCCAGAGACAAAGGCTGAAGGAAATTCAACTAACTCTTGTGTGAGAATGCAAATGACACACGTGACGCTTATCTGATGTGTGTGTCAACTTAACTGCAACATGGATGCCCAGATATTTGACTGAGGATATTTCTGTGTTTTCTGTGAGGGCATTTTTACAGGTGAGTAACATTTGAATCTATAGACTATGAAAAGTAGATGGCCCTTTCCAGTGTAGATGGCCTCATCCAATACACTGAGGCCCTCGGTAGAATGGAAGGACAATAAAAAACTCATTCTCTCTGCCTTCTTCAAGTTTGGATATTGCTCTTCTCCCACCTTCAGATCCACACTCAGGTAAGAACCACCCCCATCAACTTGCTGTTCAACTTGCCAACTGCAAAACAGGAGATTTCTCACCTGCCTTAATCCTGTAGTACATACGTACATGTTTCCTAGTGGTTCTGTTTATCTGGAGAATCTAGACTAATACGATGCAAAAGATAGTTTTTGTTGCTACTTCAAATCACCTCTTTCTCCTGGCCTGTGTTTAAAAAGACAAGAAAGACTAGGTGTCAAATAAGATGTTGGAGGTAAGGGCTGAAAACTTTCCTAACGTCAATCATCATTGTTAGTGTCTACCACTCCAGCTATCTGCTACTCCATCAAAGACACCCTCAGCTTGTCATGTTATGCCCTCCAGCCATAAAGGTTATAGAAAACACATGCTACAGAGAGCACACCCCTCCCCCAGAGCAGGAAGGTGGCATTTTGCGCACTGCTAGATAAAGCCAGTGCTGCTGAACAAGAGGCTATGAAGACCTGGGTCAAGCACCCTCAGCACATACCAGCACATCCCCTAAGGAGCAGTGGGAGCAGGGCTGATAGACATGTTTGTGAGCACATAGAAGCCATCCCTCTTGGGACTTCCAAAAACAACAGGACAAGGAGTACTTTGCACAGGAGGTGAGAAATGGGCATGATCTATAGGTACGGGAGCCCAGGAGACTGGGTTGTCGACAAGGCTGTTAATACAAAAGAGAGTGCATTAAGAGCAATAGTGTTTGCGTGCACAGCGCAGCAGTTTCCTTGGAAAGACAGCCTTCCCCCACCCCCAGTCCATGTGGTCTGGGTATGGCCGATCCCACCCTTCAGGTCAGGGTAAATATGTGAAAGATCCGGGCCAATAAGAACCACATATGATTTGGCTCTCAGATGGGAATGCAGCCCAAAACTAGATAAGCATTAGCCCCAGGATGCTACAGAAACAACTAGGAAAAAGCAACCTGGGTCTGCAGGCCTATGAGATCCACCCTAGAGCTGCCTTCATGCTGTGGAAGGAGGATAGTGTGGGGGAAATGAAAGTCCACCTGAAAAGATGGCAGACAGAGCCGAAGACATAAGCAACCCACCCAGTCCTGAGCAGCTGATCCATGTTCCAGTGGCTTGTGAAGCAAGACAACCCAAATACAGTCCATTCTGGCACGGACATGAATACAGCTGTTCCTGATAAAAGCTGCTGGCAGGTGAAAAAGCTAAGACCACAAGGTGATCAGCAGATGTGACCAGTTAACAGCATATCCTCGATGGAGCAGGAAATAAGACAAGATACTCACTTCTATCACTTCTGTCCATCTCAGTGTGAGGTTAGACAAGGGAAGGAGAGATCCCTAGAAAGGAAGAGCAACCCTTACCTGTGGGCAAATACCTAGTATCTTCTAAATTATGGGACAAAATATAAGCAATACATACATATATGCATACATACATTAATGAATCTAAGAGAAACTACTTTTTTTTGTCTTTTTGAGATAAGGTTTCGCTATGCACTTCAGGTTGGCCTTGAACTCACTTTGTAGCTGAGGCTGGCCTTGAACTCACAGTGATCCTCCTGCCTCAGCTTTCCGAGTGCTGGGATGACAAGCACGAGCCACCACACCCAGTGAAGCTACTTTCAATGTACATGAAACAAATGGATCAATATCCAAAATGTATATGTAGTTTCTACAAAATCAATAAGGAAAAACTTCCCCCTACAAGAAAAGTAATTCCATGAAGAAACCCAAGCGGGTCATCAACGTGAAAAAGAGTTCAGTATCATCAGTTACTACCAAAATATAGATTGAATAATGAAATGCAAGTTTTCACATACATGCTCTCTCCCGTGGAAATATGCAGAGATGTTCAGAGAACATATCCTTTGCAGCATTGTGAATAATGCTAAAACGAAACATCAACCTGATTTTGCATAGGGTTAAAGTGATTATAATGCAGCCATTTAAAAGAGTAAAGTGGACACATACACACTGATATGGATAGTCTTGTAAGACAAATTAATAGGTTTTTAAAAGACATAGAACATTATGTATAGAACAAATCAATTTATGTTTTTTTGAAAGTACACAAACACAAGAAAAATGGACCTTCTCCAACTCTGTAAGGATTGCAAGCTTTGTTTTTGTTTTAAAGTATAGAATGGTATTTAGAAGCCACTTACTAATACTTAATAAATGGATTCCCTAAAGTGAGTCAAATGTCTGAGTGCACGAATGGGTTAAAACTGGGATTTCAGAACATGATTAAATTACTCGAATTTTTGGGAAAAAATAGTACAAAAAAAAATGCTTTTAATTCTTTTAAATCCCCTCCAGCCATAGAATTTAACAGATGTAACAATCTTTGTTCTGTGTTTAATTATCTGTATCCTCCTCCTTACTCCCACACCCAAAGTTATTTACTTCACTTAGTGTTTGTCCCTATTTGGAAGAAATAAAACTTCTTAGCAAGCAGCCTGGAGGGGAAGAAGCATTTGGGGAGGCATTTCAAAACAGTTACTTCAGAAAAGTATTGCAACAACCCCCAAGAAATCATTGATCCTTCATGCTGGTTTTAAGCTTCCATGGTGCTTGGTTGCAGCCTACGTTGAAAACAAAATGGTGCTCATGACCTATTGACCTAGTTATGTGGATTCACCCTGCTCAGCCTCACCTCAGACTTCAGAACATTCTAGCAAGGTGTCAACCAGCTGACCTTGGTTCCACCTGTTAGCTCTACTGAGAACCACAGCTTCACCTACAACCTGATACATGCCTGTGCCTACAGCCTAGGCCTGTGATGACTGTCCAGTGAATGTGCCATAGAATTTGCAGCAGGGTATGTCCATGACCTTACAGTGCCTGCTCTGCCTCTCTGTCTCCTCCCTGACCACTTCCTCTCATACAACCCCTCACTCACTCTGCTCCACCACAGGAAATATGAGTCAAGCAGTCTTCACAATTAATTTTTTTCTGAACTCATTCATTACCTCTACTAAGTGTGTGTGTGTGTGTGTGTGTGTGTGTGTGTGTGTGTGTGTTATGGTTTAGATCTAGGTGTTCCTCAAAAGCCTCATGTGTTTGGAAGGTGGTTGTACCATGGCGGCTCTATACTCCCAAGTGGATTCATTCACTGATAAGTTCTTAGCTGACTGTTAGGAGGGGGGGACTGGTTAGGGGTGGGCCACTGAGGACAGGACCTGGAAGGGTGTAGCTCCCTCCCCAGCTCCTCCCCTCTCTTATTGCTTCCTGGCCACCATGACCTGAGCAGCTTGCCTCTGTGGCAGGCCCTTCAACATGCCATTCCTGCATTTGAGCCTTCCAACCATGGACTGAAGCTTCTGAAACAGTGAGCCTAAGTAAACTTCTTGTGGGTCTCAGTATTGTGTCCCAGTGATGAAAAGTAGTAAGACAATGTATGTGTGCAGATTGCTTAGAATGTTGTGTATACTTATTACAACATCTGTGAATAGTTTTATTTCCTTTCCAACTTGAATGTCTTTATTTCTTCCCTAATTACTCTGGCTAAAACCTCTAAGACCATGATGAACAGATGTAGTGAAAACAAACATCATTTCTTTTTTCCACATTTTTGAGGTAAACTTTTCTTTCAGTCTTTCACCATTAAGCATGATGCTTGATATGAGGTTTTCATACATGCTATTAACAGATTAATAAAATTCCCTTCTGTTCTAGTTTGTTGAGTGTTTTTGTCATGAAAGAAGGTTGGATTTTGCCAAATGCTTCTCCTGTGTCTACTGAAGTGATGTGTGAATTTTGTTGTCTATCCTGTTACATCGGCATATTATATCAGTGGGCTTGTGTACATTAAACCAGATTGTATATCTGGAATAAGTCTCATTTGATCATGGTACATAATCATTTTTACATTGGATTTAGTTTGCTAGTATTTTGCTTAGAGTTTGCATTCACACGAGATGTTGGACTATAGAGTTCTTACAATGTCTTTGTCTGCTTTGAATAGCAAGGTAATGGGAAGTATTCTCTCCTCTTCTGTTTTTTGGAACAGTTTGCAAGAAGTTGGTATGAATTCTATTCTAAAGGTTTAGTAGAGTTCAGGAGTGAAGCCCTCTGGGCTTTTCTTTGTAGTTAATTTATTGATTCAATCTCTTTCCTTGCTATAAATTTATTCCAATTTTTTAATTCTTCTTCAGTCAATTTTGTCCATTCATGTCTTCCTAGGAATTTGTCCAGGTTAGGCATAAGATTGGGGTAGGATTCCTTTGTAATCTCTTTTATTTCTCTATGATCAATAATGACTATGTGGGTGGGTGGGTGGATGGGTGTGTGCATGTGTGTGTATGTATGATACTAGATACTGAACACTAGGCCTTTACACTGAGCTACATCCCCAGCCCTTTTTATATTTTTATTTTGAGATAGGAGCTCACTCACTTCTCACAAGTGCAAAGCCCTGTGAAAGATCTGTCCCAGTATACTGTTGTTTTTCCTTGGAATGGGGTTTTCTCATTCAAAGGCAATGGGGATGGGGAATCTGGATGGAAGGCAATGGAAAAGAAATCATCTGAGAAGTCTAGGACTGAGGACCAACTTGTATCTCCTGCAATCTAAAGGACTGTACATGGATCTGCCACCAGAGGGAGGGCTGGAAATACAGCCTTGTTAATGAGGTGAAGGTCTGGCACAATCCTATACCCTCCTTAAGGCTTTGCTACAGCAAGAAGGAGAGTATTCAATAATGTAAGACCTGAAAGAGTGAATAAAAACTAGTAGGTATGATAGACATTGTGAAATGAAAGGAAAATGCTCAAGGGTAAAGGGCAACTGGGATGGGGGAAAGAGAAGGGAAAGAAAGGGAAATTACGTATGTATGTATATACAGGATAGCGAACATAGTTGTGCTACTGTCTTCTATTGTTTTACTGAAAGGAATAGTTAATGATTATAATTGTTTGATCAATCCTGCATGTCTCTATTTGCTTTCCTGAGAAACCACGTTGAAGAGATCAATAAGCAATACAACAACCATGGTTAATTTCCTACCACTTTGTGACTCTGTATTGTTTGTATTGTTCTTATGCTATTTTGTAAATGGATGTCTGTTTGTTCAGGTTTTCCTTCTTTTATTTTTTAAAATAGATTTTAAAAAAATAAAAAAAATAAAAGAAGAGGAGTAGTGTATTGCAAGGGTACTGGCAAGGCCACAGAAAGCCACGACTGAGAAACTTGCCCAGGAGAGGTTGGACGTCTTTGAGGGCCTTTTATTTGATTGGCTATTGCTTTCAGTTGGGAAATTGGCTGAGATCTTTTTCCTACTCATATTGCTGAATTTGTGCACTCAAGTATTCCATTATGCCATGCAGCAGGAAGGTCTGATGTAGTCCCAGTAGGTAAAAATCTGCCTTGGAATTTGCCAAAATTTGAGAATTCCCCTAACTTTGCTAGTAAATCTCTTTTTAGTAAGGGTGTTGGACACCATGAGACAACTTAAAACTCATGGCTAAACATTTGACCTTCAAATTGACATAGTAAACAGGAGTAAAGAAGCTCTGACTAGAGATCCCCTACACCCCAACTGTGGCTTTATATCTATAGGAGTGTTTTCCAGAGAAAGATGTTAAAACAGAATGCCCCACCTTTATATTTCCAATTTTGATGGCTAAAATTCTGACTTTCAACCTTGTCTAGATCCTGATTGTTCAGCATAGAAAAGGTCACGCCCAGGAATTTTGTCATAGGGGTCTGGTGACCCATCTGAAGGTTTTGTAATTTGTGCCAAATATCTGGGGCTAATTGACTAATGAAATGAAGTTGCACCAGTGCCTGGCCCTCACTGGAAGATGGATCTAGGTTTGTATATTTATGAAAAGTTTCTACTAATCAGTTGTGAAAGGCAGCTGGATTTTCCTCTTTGCCCTGTGGGACTTCTCTTAACCTTCCACTAATTTCAGAGTTCTTAATGCACCTTTTGATTCCCATGATAAGAGAAGTTATCATGTTAGACCTCATTTCTAGTTCACCCCTAGTAGTACAGTCTGAGTTTCGTTCTATCAGAAAGACAACAACTTCTCTGGGGTCCTATTCTTCTCTTGCTGCAGTTTATTGCTGCGTATCTCCTAGCCTCTTCTAGGAGTCTTTATTTTTCATCTGGGTTACAGAAAATGGCCAAGAAAAGTTGGAAGTCTTGATATGATAGGTCAAAAGCAAGAGTCAAAATTTGAAACCCATCTGCAAACCTTCTGGAATCCTCTGGAAGTTGGCCTAGCCATTCTTTGCAGTGTTGGATATCTGCCGCCAAAAAAGGAACCTGGGCTTGAGTAGTCCCCTCCGCTCCTGGGACTGCTTTGTAAGTTAGAGGAGTAAGAAGCTCAAGTTGGAGTATGTCCTGCAGGACTTAAAGCTTTCTGAGGAGCAAGGGGGCTGAGGAATACCAGGTCTCTCTGGGCCCGTAGGCTCTAGTGCAGCTCCTGAGTCACTTGAAGACTGATTTACTGGCCCAAGGATTATAAGGAAGAGGTCAAGTTTACCACCCAGAGTGGTTTTCATTAAACAGGTGGGAGAGACCCATATTTCCCCGACAGACAGGTGGGCATCTGAGGACCAGATCATCAATTATATCAATTTCCTCTGCCTTGGAGGCCTCTTTAAGTACCACAGTTTTGGGGCCTTTGAAAGCCCGCACATAAAGGCTTTCCCACCCCCTTCTTTCCCTTTTGCAGAAGTAATCTAACTGAAAAATAGAGTCATAATTTAGACTGCCATTCTGTACCCATCTCTCACCATTTCTTATTCATACTGGACCCAAACAGTATTGCAATAGGAGGCAAGTTGTTCTTTTCCAGATTATCAGGATCAAATCACTTCCAGTTTTTAAGGATACAGCCTAATGGTGAGGTTGCTGGCACCTGCAAGGTGTTTCCCGTTGTGCACCGTGGGGCCTATGGAGAGAGAGAAAAGACTCAGTCTAGGGTCCTTCAGAGCCCATCCCCTGCGAAAGAAAGAGACCCACTGAGTTTTGAGAAGTGTCCTTCTTGTGATTCAAGTGCTAGGCAAATGTCTCTGCCCAAAGCAGCATTTGTGCCTCCTTTATTTAGTTTTTCCTTAGAACTCTTCATACCCTGTGGCCCACTACGACTCCTTAGAGAGAAGGATGGAGCCCCCTGGGCTTCTGGCTGGCTTCACCAACATTGTTAGCACGGTACTGGGGTAGACTCTTTCCGGGCACACTTTCCAAGCTCTTGTTGTGCTGTTCAAAGAACTAGACAAGCGAAAAACATAGCAAGATTTTACATTCCTTAAAGGTACTAAAAGAAGTGAGAAAAAGTGCTCTGAAGAGAGGTGCTGTGCAGAGTGAGTGTGAGCCAACTAAAGTAGGGAAAGAAATACACTGTGCACACAGAGTGAGGCACTGAGGAAAAAAGAAGGCAGTGGCCACAAGGCTAATGGCTGCCCTCTTTTCTACCGCTGTTCTGACATCAAATCTGCACCGTGTTATCAAACCTACAGAACTTCCTGTAGCCAGGCTGCAGGCTCTGCCGGGACTGCCTCAAAGGTCAACCCTTCCCTCTGCTGTGGTGCGGAGGCTTTGCCACTGGGCCACGCTGCTCAGCAAACCCTTGGATATCAGACGTTCCTGTGGGTGAGGAAAGACTGCGCGGAGTTGACAGCGAGTTCTGAAGCAAGGCCTACCTGTTGTGGCAGGCAATGATTCCTTCTGCAAAAAAGGGGCTCTTGGTGCACTACCACTCCCGGTAGTGACAGCGTGGGTGATCCTAGCCAACCACATGACTGTGAGCCAGAACTGCCCTGACGGGTAGGGACTGTGGGAGTAGCACAGAGGGTAGAGATGGCTGGATCACAGGAGATCACACCCACCACAGAAACCTACACATCTACACAGACGGGATATCTGGGGAGCTAGACTGGCAGCAGTGACCTTGGTGCTGGTACATTGGGTGCATAAGGGAAAGACAGATGGTGGCCGGGGTGAAAACTGTGATAGCCAAAAGCATGGGCTTCTACTCACCCAGGCAGATGCTGAGTGTCTGATGAGCCTCTGACAGCACCAACTGAGCCCTGACACAACACCATCCCTGAGACTATCATTCAGACCCATGCAGCATGGAAAGTCTGTTGGCCCCTATCGGTCCTGGGTAAAGGTGATTTCATCTTGCTTGGAAGAGACATGATGTTGGTATGGACCAAGACTTTCCTGCGCACATAATCTCCTGCCATATTGTGGGCTGGGGTCCGGGGCTCGATGAGGGTTATCTGTACAAGGACTTTAAAGCCCACCCCTTCACCCTAAACTAGGATATCTCTGTAGGGCCATCTCTTTGTTGTGACTCCACATCACAGTTCACATTCTCCCACTGCCCTATCCTAGGTGCTGTTCCCAAGAGCATTGCTCAGAAAACTTCCTGCATGAAATTCTCTAGCTCAGAGTCTACATCCTAGGAAACCAATTTCAGGAGAGGGCAAGGCTGGAGACCAGAAGGCCAGCGAATGTAAGCGCCTCTTCACATACCCACTCTGGAACAGCCCAACGCCAGGTACCTATATTGGTCAGGGTTCCTGTTGCTTGGACAAAATACCCAATATCCACAAAGACAATGTTATTAAACTGGCAAATACACTTACAACAGAAAGGCCCATAGGATGCACTGTATCTTGCATTAAGTAAATAGAGTAATACAATAAAATATGTTCTGTGAAATTTTAAAAGAACCAGAACAGCTTGAACATGACAGTAAGTATTAACATACTGGTCTTCTGATTCAGAAAGTAGATTGTGTCCAGAAAAGAGTTTGTTAAACTGGCTTAAACTGCAATAAAACATCTCCACTGTCAATTGTATATGACCTCTACTATTGGCTTTCAATGAATCAGTCTGTGCAAGCTTTCCATTAGAGCAGAAAATGGGCAAGACCAATCAATTTATGAAGAGAAAAGGTTTATTTTGGTTCACAGTTTTGGAGGTTTTAGACCATGAACAACTGGTTCTCACCAGGTGTGGTGGTGCATGCCTTTAATACCAGCACTCAGGAGGCTGAGGTAGGAAGATCTCTGTGAGTTGGAGGCCAACCTGGGCTACATAGTGAGTTCAAGGCCTGCTTGAACTACATAATGAGACCCTGTCCTGCCCCCCGCCAAAAATATGTCGCATTACTTTTAGGCGTGTGGTGAGGTAATGTATCATGACAAGAGAACAAAGCTCTTCACTTCATGTACAGGAAATGAAAGAAAGTAAGGAAGAAAGAGAGAGAGAAGGAAGGAAGGAAGGAAGGAAGGAAGAAAGAAAGAAAGAAAGAAAGAAAGAAAGAAAAGAAAGAAAGAGAAAAGAGAGAAAGAAAGGAAGGAAGGAAGGAAGAAAGAAAGAAAGAAAG
>NW_004955454.1:7948579-8015760 GCF_000276665.1 Chinchilla lanigera | reverse complement strand
GAGACCTGGGTCCCACAAGTCCCTTCAAGGGCACCCTCTCTGTGACCTAGACCCTCCTTCTGGGCCCCACCTCTTAATGGATCCACCACCTCACCACAGCACCATGTTGAGGAGCAAGCCCTGAATGCATGGCCCCTGGGAGACACTCCAAATACACACTGCGGCATGGTCCTCTCACAACAGAAAGTGAGGTACATCCTTAATGCCTACTGAAGCAGGTGAATAGGTAAATACAGATCCTAAAAGAACTTAAATATCACCCCCAATGGAAAACCGTCCATTCTCAGTAGTCAAGGAGAAGTAGAGATTTAGTTACTGCATATCCTTTCCCCCTTTCCTTTTTTTCTAAGAGGTCTTTTGTCTGCCACAAAAGGCAAAAAAATCAAAAGATAACAAATCATTAAAATCATGAAATGAAGTCTGATTCCGATACGTGTCTTCTTTGAGCTTTCATTTTTACAGATGCCATATTTATACATTTTCACATTAACATCCCTATTCAATTTACTAAATGAATACAGCAAGATACCCCAGTTACATTGGTTGAAAATCTCTTATAATTTTATCATACTTGACTATCTGATTTTATATCATAAAGTAAAATTAATCGTAGATATAAAGACTATAGCCAAATCCCCATTGAGTATAACTAAACAATATGTCAAAAGTGATAATAGAGAATTGAGAATAAGTGATAACAGAGAATAGATAATTGAGATCTAGAGAACATGCTGGTTCAAAATCAATACTAGATGTAACAGAAATTCAATCAAAAAGTTGACACAAACCCTGTTCATATTTAATTTTCTCAATCAATATGCTGATGGTAACAAACAGGGTTTTTTTTTTACCCCCAAGTCATCAGGTACATTCTCTGCTTGCTCATCAAAGATTAGTCTCTGACAGGAATGGTGGCACGTGCCTGTTATCCCAGCACTCTGAAAGGCTGAGAGGAGGATCTCAATTTCAAACCCATACGGTGCAACTTAGTAACTTAGCAAGACTTTGTCTCAGAATTTTTTAAAGGACTGGGGATGTAGCCTAGTGTGAAGGTCTTAGGTTCAATACCCAAGTCCACAAAAAAAAAGTTAGCCTCTGCTTACAACGGGTTTTCCTTTGTTAAAAATGGTCAGGAACACTTGAGAGACTCTATTCATTTTCTCTGGAACACTGTGGGCTTATACATTAGTAGTATTTTGACAACAGAAAGAATGAGAAATCCTCCCCATCCCCCTCCACAGCCAGACAGAGTCCATCTCACCTAACATCTTCCACCAGCAGATTCAGAATTAGAAGGTTACTCTAGGTAATCCATTTTTTAAGAGGAAAAGAAAGGGCTATCTAGGCTTAAGTGTTCACAGCATGATATAAACAATAAATAAATAATAAATCCTTCAAAACACGCAAAAATGAAGAGTCCCTGGATGCTCTGAGGCCATGGATCTGGCTTCTGATCAGTATCTTCCTAGCGTCTTGGCTTTCTATATGTTTTTTGTTTTGTTTTGTTTTGTTTTTTTCTGGTACCGGGAATCGAACTCACGACCTTGCGCTTGCCAGGCAGGCACTGTGCCGCTGAGCTAAATCCCCAGCCCCCAGCATCTTGGCTTTCTTATGCACATATTTGGTCACCTTACGTAGACTCCCTTCTCACAGTGTGGAGCACTGTGGTCTGCTCCGATTTCGGTTGTGTCCCTAAATGACAAGTCAATGCAATAAAACATGTGTGTGCAAGTTTTACATCTACAAAGTGCCTGATACTAAACAACACTGGTCTTTGCAAAATTCTGGCTTCCATTTAGCAAAACCCAAACTAAAACAAATAAACGAACATCCTGTTTCTCATAGGAAATGGCCTACTAGCAAAAGTCTTCTGTGTACTTCTCAAGCATATGAATTTTTACTCTCAGAGGCCAAGATAACACATGTGCCTATAAATAGCACAGAGGTTTGTTCTGGAAAATCAGACATGAAAATGGGCTGTGCCAAAGTCCTCTCTGAGTATTACCTCAGCCTTAGTGAATTTCCTTAAAGTGGTTATCATGCTCAACCTGCTTATTTTCAAGTCAATCTGGTCATCTCCAGCCATTGCTTCTTCACCAACTGGTCAGAAGGAACAGATATAGAATTTTTGCAAGTACAGTAGCTCCTCCGTATGTGTGGGAGACACGTTCCAAGACCCCTCATGGATGTCTAAAACCGCTTATAGCAGGGGTCCCCAACCCCAGGTGCTATGACCGCCGCTGGTCCATGGTGTTAGGAATCCAGCCACATAGCAGGAAGCAAGCGAGTGAAGCTTCGTCTGTATGTGCAGCTGCTCCCCAGCAGGTGCATTACCTGCTGGGCTCTGCCTCCCATAGATCAGCTGCAACATTAGATTTTCCTAGGAGTGCCAACCAGTGTGAACTGCACATGTGGAGAATTGAGGTTGTGCACTCCTTAAGACATTGTAATGTAATAATAATAGAAATAAAGTATACAGTGTAATAATAGCAGTAAAGTGCACAATAAATGTTATGCACTTGAATCATCCCAAAACTACCATGCTCCAACTGGTCCATGGGAATACTATCTTCCATGAAACTCATCCCTGGTCCAAAAATATTGTGAATCACTGGCTTATAGTGTCCACTGAAGTTTGGATCTTTCACATCCCCTACTAGTTCGTGCACTGGAGGCCTGGTCCCCAGGTGATGGTACAATATATTGCCAGGTGATAGAAACTTTAGGAGGTGGTGTCTAGCTGGAGGAAGTTAGGAGAAATGGCCCTGAGGGGGATGTCCAGGTCTCAGCACCTTCCTTTCTCTTTTTGCTTCATGGCTGCCATAAGGTGAGCAACCTTGCTCCATCACAGAGTCCTCAGCATAATACTCTGCCCCACTGCAGGTCCAAACCAATGGGCCAAGTGACCATGGACTAAAATCTCTGAAACTCTAAGCCAAAATAAGTCTCTCCTCCTTTCATTTATCTCAGGTATTCTGTCACAGTGAGGGAAAGATGACTAAGACAGTACCAAACCATATATATAATGCTTTATTCCTATACAGACATATCTATTGTAAAGTTTAATTTATATATTAGGCACAGCAAGAGATGCACAACAACTAACAATAAAATAGAACAACTGAAGCAATACACTATAATAACAGTTGTGTGTGTTGTCTTTCGAAATATCTTGTCATATTGCACTCATCCTTATGATGACATGAGATGATACAATGTCTACACGATGACATAGAGAAAGGTAAACAAGTATTGTAATGTAGCGCTGGGCTATTACATAATGGGTACTGAACACAGCACTGCAGTACTGCCACAGTCAGTCTCACACCCGAGGTAGGGAGTGCACACAGCATGGATATACTGGACAGAGGGATGGTTCCATGTTTTTCCCAGGACCAAGTGAGACAGCATGAAATTTCTTCATGCTACTCAGAACAGAATGTGAAGCTTGAAACTGTGAAAATTTTTCTGGAACTTTCCATTTAATATTTTTAGGCCAAAGTTGCCTCTGGCTAACTAAAATTATAAAAAGCGAAACCATGGATAAGAGGGAACTATAAATCTTTATCCTAAGCAGTGCCCGGAGCATCATTACTCACCTAGTCTGGGTAATTGAACTTAGTCTTTCTCTGGACCATTCAGGCTATTAACCATTCTAAAGTACTATCTTGTTCAGATTTTCTTTTTTTAGCTTACATTTTAGATGGCTCTGCCACTTTACAGTTTAGCTGGGTATTTTAGAACCCAGACAGCTTCAGTGTCTGCAAGACTTCCATACCCCTTCTCTGCCCACTACCCACCCCGAGAGCATCAGTTCTTCCTTGGGATTCCTCAGGACTCTGGGGACACCAGCTGCTCCTGCCGGTGATGTAGCCTTGGGAAAGATGGAGAGTACACTCCTCCCAGGTTGTTGTCTCAGCTTGTGCAAATCTCACTGGCTCAGTGCCCAGGAATGGCCACAATAGCCAAAGACACAGATCCACTCCCCTGTGTGTTAAGAGAATTCATTCTACTGTATAAAAATTCACACACACACACATCATGGATCTCTATCACCACTGAATTGACTCACAATGTTCCAGCCCAAACCAAAAACCAATCTCATTTGTATTACAAAGCTCCGGAAACATGCCCTCTTAAAGTGATTGGTTTTGGTTTTTTTTTGTTTGTTTGTTTTGTTTTTATTAGTATATGTTTGTGGTACATAATGGTTACATTTATCATGGGGAGTTGGTACATGTACATGACACAGCTTAGTTCTTTTTATGTCCCCTTCCCCTCCATTTTCCTTCTTCCTTCCTTGGTCCCCTGAAGTGATCAGTTTTGTTGTTTATATATCTTACACCATAAATACTCTTTCTTTTTCCTAATATTAATATGTAAATTTATCACAGAATTGGAATAGCTCTACTAAAATAACAGAAAATAACACTAGACCAGATCATTACGACCTACTCAATATTTAAGTTCCATATTATGACACTGAACAGACACCAGTGCAAAAGCAGGGAGATTTTACAACTAGGAACAACTACTCCCTCACTCCATTATTCTATTTCTACTTTTCCACCATGTTGTGACACAGCCAGGGAGCCCTTTCCAGAATGCTGGTTCCATGGCTTTTTGGACCCTCCAGCCACCCCAATCAAGAGCTAAGTAAACCTCTTTTTTTCTAAAGAACCTAGCCTCTAGTATTTTGGTATAGCAATGCAAACAATCATCCTACGTACATGGGTTATAAGATGCATTATTAAAATGGCAATAATTCTCAAAGTGATTTACAGACTCAATGCAATCTCTTTCAGAATTTCAGCTGCCTTCTTTTTTGCATAAAGAGACAAGCTGATTGTAAGATTCATACAGAAGTATGCAGTACCAGCTGGGCACAATGGTGCCTGCCTGGAGTCCCAGCTATTCACAGGCTGAGGCAGAAAGACTGAAAGTTTAAGGCCATCCTGGGCAACATATGGAGATTCAAAAAGAAAAACAGTAACAAGTGTTGGTAAGGATGTGAAGACATTGGAAGTCTCATCCATTGCTGGTGGGGATGTAAAATGGTATAACCACCTTAGAAAATATGCTGACAATACTTCAAATATTAAACATAGAATTGCAAGTCAGCAATTCCACTTCTAAATATCTACTGAAGGCCAGGTGTGGTGGTGCATGCCTGTAATCCCAGCACTCAGGAGGCTGAGGCAGGAGGACCTTTGTGAGTTTGAGACCAGCCTGGGCTACAAAGTGAGCTCAAGGCCAGCCTGAATTGCATAGCGAGGCCCTGTCTCAAAAAGATAAAATAAAATAAACCTACTGAAAATGAAAACATGTCCACACAAAAATTTTACATGAATGTTCATATTAACATTATAATAGTCAAAATAAAATAAAATAAAATAAACCTACTGAAAATGAAAACATGTCCACACAAAAATTTTACATGAATGTTCATATTAACATTATAATAGTCAAAATGTGAAAACAGCCTAATATCCATCATTCTGGAGTTTCCAGAATTAGATAGTATGAGGGCTACACAATCTTGAGGATATACCATTAAATTGTACACTTTAAATGATAACTATGGCATGTGATTTATATATCAATTTTTAAAATAAATAGGAATGAATAGTTTCCTGACAAAACCTCATCCTTAAACTACTTTGATCTTATGGCTTGTGTCTAGATGTGCTGCCCAAAGCATCCTGCAGTCATAGGTGGGGCTTTTTTACAGGTGGCTGAATCTAGAGTGTGTGATTGGCTCATGGTGAAATGCTATGATTAAGGGTGCTAGGATTAAGGATGGGTGGTTACTAAATCAGTCTATTTATTAGTTTGACACCGCCCTAATCCCAGTAGTCTGGATACAATATAAACGACAGAAAGAGGTCTGTAATCTCATTTGTTTTTGCTGTCTTCTGCTTGGCATGAACTTCTTCTCTTCTGTGTTGCCCCTCTGCCTAGCCACGCTGCCTAGCCACCCTGCCTAGCCGCCCAGCCTCGGAACCAGAAGATTATGGACTGAAAACTCTATAAACTGTGAGCTAAATAAACCTTTCCCCCTTTGAGTATTGGGTATTTTGTCTCAGCAACAAAAGTAACTAAGACAGATTTTGGTACCAGGAGTGGGGTCATTGCTGTAACTCTACCTGACCATGTGGTTTAGGAGTTTTTGGAGCTGGCTTGTGGGAAGGGGAAGAGCTAGGAAAGGTTCAGAGATGCCAGCTGAAAAAGTAGACCTGGAACACTTTAGGTGGTACTTGATGGAAGATTCTGGTCAGAGCTCAGAAGACTAGAATGCTGATACAAATGATACCAGTAAAAACCAGCATTAGGATGTTTTTATTGGGAAGGGATGCATTGGCTGTTGGACTCCAGAACGTGTGTTATGGCTTGGTAGAAAGTTTTTCTGCATTTTGCTTGTGCTCAGAAATTTGCCTGAGACTGAGATTAAAGGCAGCAAACTAATCTTGCAGAAGAAATTTCAAAGCAGTCTAATGTTGAGGCAGTGGGATAGCTACTGTTAGGGGCTTTTAGCCAGATTTATGTTGAGAATCAAAAGCAAATAGCCCACCAGAATGATTTGAAACATTGTGAGTTTGACTCCAGTAAGTTGTGATCTGCAATGATGAACCAGAAGAAAACTTGGTCACTGAAAAGACTAACAAAGAAAAGCCAAGTATTTCAGAACAAGACAACAGAAAAGATGGCCTGAGGACATCACAAGAACCGGCAGGACTCCAGCCTTTGCCGCCTCAGAGTTGCAAAGGTGAAAAATTCTGCTTTGAGAAGAAAGCCCCAGAGCACCATGTTCCAGAATGACAGTGGCCTACAGAATTTGTTCCTCAGGACTGGGTTCAGAGTGCTCAATGATCCAGGCACTTGACCCCTACAACCAAGAGAGAAGAATGGGGGAGCATCGGTCTTCCGACCGTCAGCTCATTCCCTGCCTCGTAGGCCCCCGGAGGGAGGGCCTCCGGCGCATGGGGAGCCACGGGAGGGGAGTGCCTGTCTTCCAGATGGCTCACTTCCTGCCTCGAAGGCCCCCGGAGGAGGGCCCCTGGCGCACGGGGAGCCATGCGGCCGCGAGCACTGTTGCGTGCTGGCCTTCAGGCTGGCCGCCGCTGCTCAATTGAGAAATATGATGACACAGAGAAACAATGACACAATTGGCCCACCATGCACCGCCTGCTGATGCTCACCTATGGACGTGTGTGAATCAAACATGGAAAAACCCCTGGGAATACATGCTATACAATGGGCCACTCTTGCTCCTGCCACTGAGAACCAGAAAGGTCTAGAGTCAGCAGAGGAGCAGCTGCTGAACAAGGACTTGGAGAACATGAAAATGCAGACTAAGCCTGAGGGGTCAGAGGTCCTGTGGACTGGGGTCATGAGGGCCGCTTGGAAGCTATAAACCAGGAGGACCTTGTGCAATACCCACGGAGACTCCCTGGAAGCCATTCTTCCCCTGACAGTACAGGCTGTGGTGGAGCTCAAGAGAAGTCTGCTGCACAATTCCTGCTGCCTATGCTGACAGTTGGGGAGAGGACACTAACTGGTTGTGGGGTCCTAATGCGATGGGAGGCTGGAGAGAAAACACTACAAAAAATGGCTTTGGCCCCAGACGGCTCACTTGATTTTTGACAACCCTTAGGCTGTAACTACTTGCTAGATCCTTCTTGCATATCTCTGTCTTCCTGAGAAACCACTTCAAAGATACCACCATGTATTACAGCATTGATATTTTCCTACTAATCTATCCATAGCTCTGTAACGTTTGTATTGTTCCTATCCTATTTCATAAATGGATGCATGTTTATTATTGTGTTTCCTACAACAACCATTGAGAATAGTTAATGATTATTCAATAGGTCACTCATGTATAGTTCTATTTTTCTTTTGAAGACACCTGAGTACAGCTGTTGATAATCTCCTACCTCTTTTGTCTGTAACTCACTATTATTTGTGTATTTGTTTTCTTGAGAAACTATCTTGTAGATAACAATATGTAAAACAATAACCATTGATAATTTCCTACCACTTTGTCTGTAATTTGGTAAGCCCCCCCCATTATTGTTATCCTTCTTTTACTCTTTAAAATAAAAAAAAAAAAAATTTTTTTTAAAAACAAGAGAGAAGGAAGCTTGGCTACTACTTCAGCTGGCACCAGACCTTGGCATCATCCATATGGTGCTGGTTTTAGCTGCACGCAGAACGCAAGAGTTGTGGGGTCAGAAAGGCCTCAACCCAGACTTCAGACCAGGGAGGCCAGATGATGTACCCCTGAGAGGGCAGTGTGTGAAGCTGTGAATGTAAAGCCAGAGGTGTATTGGAGACCCCAGAAGTTTGGAGATGCCAGGAACGTGTATTGTCTGAGGAAAACTGCGAAGAGGGAGCAGGTCAGGCCCAAGAAAGAAGCCATGAGAGCTAGCATCACCGGAAGTACTGCAGAACAGAGCCACCCAAGGCCTTTGGAGTTCACGTCTTGCCACAGATTGCTTTGGATACTGAACACGAACTATGGGACTTAATGTTTGCTCTGCTGGATTTTAGGCTTGCTTTGGTACCATTCCTGTGTCTCCCCATTTGTATCTTTTGGAATTGAAATGTTTCTCTTATGCCATTGTATGTTGCAAGTGTTTTTCTTTTCTTTGGGGGCTCACAGCTAAGTTTGCCTTAAATCTGAGAGACTTTGGACTTGGACTTTTCAGCAATGCTGAAACTGTTAGGACTTTGGCAACTCTTAGAGATGAACTAAATGCCTTTTGCATAAAAGGTTGTGCATGAGTCTTCGGAGGGCCAGGGCCAGAATGTTATGCCTTGCGTCTAGACGTCCCCACAAGGCCTCATGCTGTCACAGGTGGGAGTTTTTTCAGAAGTGGCTGAATCCAGAGTGTGATGGATTTATGGTGAAATGGTAGAATTAAGGGTGGATGGCACCTAAATCAGTCCACTGATTTGTTTGTGTGGCTGATTGTGTCAACTTGAGAAATTTAGTTAAGAGAACCTTAACTAAATGAGCTCAGCAATTCCACACTGTAGGGCATGGAAGACCCACCCTCAGGTGGCTTGCCACCTGGATGGTACCAAGGGGAAATGAGTTAGGACAGACCAATTTCTTTTTCTTTGGCTCCAGTCTTTGCTTTCACCTTGGATGTCATCTCCTGGCTTCCAGCACAAACTCTTCAGCTTTCCATTGCAGACCAATTGGCCTCCTGACACACACTCACATGGGACACTGAAGTGAGCTCCAGATCCTGGACTGAATCCTTCAGTCTCCAGTGTCCAGGCAGACCCTCTGCACTCTCTCATCTCTCTGGGTGGCTATCGTAAGCCAATCTTGAAATTCTTACACATTTGTGTATCATGTGTTATATCTGCTTCTCTAGTAAAACACTGAGTTTGGTACTGCCCTAACCCCTGTAGCCTAGATACAAAATAAGGGACAGAAGTGGCTTGTCTTATCCCTTCCTGACTTGCTTTTGCCATCTTCTGCTTGGCATGAACTTACTCTCTTTTGCATGGCCCCTCTGTCTAGCCAACCTGCCTTGGAGCCAGCTGATTCTGGACTGAAAACTCTACAAACTGTGAGCTAAATAAACCTTCCCCCCTCTAACTTTGGATGTTGAGTACTTTGTATCAGCAACGAGAGAACAGTGACTAAGATATCCGGCCTCAAAGCCTGGTACCTCGAAGGCTGGAATGGGGTGGACTTCATGAAGCAGCAGAGCAACATCACATTATCCTCCATATATCCTCAACTCCAGTGACCCTTCCACCCCACCTTGCTAGGTACATATCAACCACTCACACTTACAGAGAACAGATAAGATGTGATTAACAGTTGGTCACCACCCTCTAATGAAGAGCTCTATTAAGCAACCTTTCATCTCAGCTAGCTCAAAAGTGGACTGCTTTCTCTACATGTCCAGAGGAGAACTGCCAAGCCTTTGCAGGGTCACTTCTGAGATTACAGCCAGGTGTATGCCAATATTGGTGCCCTTGTGAGCACTTTTTATACATTAAATGAATGCATGGATAAATTATACTGTCAATACTTCCAGTTTCCATTCATAACTTGTATTAGCTAAAAAAGAAAAATGACAGCAAAGTCAAGCCACCTCACAGCTCACAGCAGGCATGGAGCTGGGTCTCAGTGACAACAGAAGACAGACTTGAATCATGCCTCTATCCTGTTTGTCCATCCCTAAGTTTGTCTCCATGTGCCAACTTGTCTTTGAAGACTGGTCTTACCACAAAGAACTAAGATCCATGATACCCACCCCAGTCACTCAAGTCACACACATCTGCCTTACAGGGGCACTGACCAATGTCCACTTCTCAACAAAAACAAGGCAGGTAACAGCACTATTTTCTAAATTTGTTTCATATTAAACATAACTAAGAAAAAAAAATAAACAAAACTATGTAAAATTCCAATCTAGAATCCAGGCTACAACATATTTAAATCTGAGCCAATGACAAAGTTCTTTAAGTTACTGTAGAGGGTTTATTTGTACCTTTTACTCTTTGCTTAGAAAAAACTCTTTTGAAAACAAGTACTGCTTAGGACAACAGGCATACTTCTCATAATGAAATTATTTCCTAACACGTTACCTCATGATGATCCCAAAGTTGATTCTAACAGATTTACCTTTAATATTGCTGACTCTTGCATAGAGCTGACTTTTTTGCCCAGAGAACACATCTTGCAACTCAGTGGTAACCAAGTATTTGAGGTCATCATCATTACATCAGAACTTTTCTCAAAAAATATTACCTCAAAATAAGAAAATGATATTCAGCCAAAAGTAGTGAGCAGCCCTAGATAAATAGCATTACCAAACAAAGGTAAATGTTTATAATGCTGGAAACTAACTAGGAGGCTTTCTACCTCACCCCACAATTTATATGCTGAAATTCAAACAAAAGAAAAAGGAATGCAAGTATCTGCCAACGGACAGCACTGCCCCTTAACATCACACTAACTGCAGAGTAAAAGGGAAATCCACTGTCCTGGTCATTAAAGTATTTAGAAAAACAAGAACAACCCTGCAGCGATGCTAACGGAGGAGCACTCCCCTTCCATTCCTCCTCTCCCACTACAAGCTGGCATTTCTGGGACCTCATCCAGTCACTTGCTTCTTCCCACACTGCTCCTTTCACTCAGTGGCTATGCTAATATGAGGTAGTTGAGCTGGATCCTGAGTGGACTGTACATACACAGCACCATGGCAAGCTACTTTGTTGTCCACACCAGGAAAATCATGCCTTTTCATGCAAGATTTCCATTCACAGTAGAGAGTAGATTATGAGACAAAAGAAAGAAGAACGGGGTGTATTTGGAGAATGATGAAAGTATGTTATACATATGTAGGAATATGTCGAAGCAAAATCCACTATTGTGTAGAAATACACACACACCCGAACTTACTCTGTAGTTACTGTGAAGTGGCAGTGCTGTCTCTTGGCAGGTATTTATGTGCATTCCTTTTTATTTAGTTTGAATTTCAGCACGTTAAGTTGTGGGGTGAAGTAGAAAGCCTCCTAATTTGTTCCCAGCATTATAAACACCCACCAAGTTGCACCCATAGACTACAGGAGGGAGAAATAAGGTGAGCTTCAATTTTCCGTTAAAAAGGTTAAGGCCTGACTTGAACTTTGTCATAGTTAGAGGATACTTTCTTAGTACAAAATGCTCCTCCCTGAAAGTAATCTCACTTGTCCTGTAAAGGAAAATGGCCTGTACCTGGAATAGTGGTGAGGAGGAAGATGAGATTTCCAGACTTGGAAACAAATATTCACAGGGGATGAAGGTTTGAACCCGTGTGATGGTATTTGGAAATGCCTCTTCCACTGGGTGAAAGAGCTCTGAAAATATATCTAAGAAGATTCAGAGCCGTGTGGATACACACTCACAGGTGTTCTGCAGAGGCCCAAAAGGCACCCCAAGGACAGGCAGCTGAAAGCACCCCAAAACAGCAATGCCTGCAGTGCAGGGCAGCAACTAGGATTACAATTATTCTGTATGTAGTTCAGGTGCAAGTGTCCGAAAGAGAATCTTCATGATGGGCTATGTTAAAACTTAGCTACCTAGGATGGACTCACTTTCTGTCCCCACCACTACTGCTCCCACCTGTCTACCCACAAGCAAACATACACGCTTTATGTATGTTGGCAGATCTCAAAAGTCGGCACAGAGACCACCAGAGGGATTTACAACAGGGGGCCACAAGCAAAGGAGGGAGAAGTTTTGGAAACTAGAATCAGGACAGCTGAGGTCACTATGGTGAGACGGCCCTAGCTCCTCTGTAAAAGGCGAGAATTAAACACATGCACCCAAAATATGGTCTTTATTTCCTACTTAGTGTCCAGTATTTACTAGATCTGCTTCCATGCCCTCCCCCAAAATACTATTAGTCTTTCAAGTGTGCTCTAACAACCAGTGGACATCACTGGGAGCTTATCAGAAACATGGAACCTCAGATCCCATTGCAGACCTTCTGAGTAAAAACCTGTATTTTAACAAACCCCAGGAATGTCATTAAAATCTAAGCAGCACTGGTCAATATCACTGAACTGTCTATTCAAAAGACACTGCATATGACATGTGAAGGGAAGTATTAATCTATGTGCCTCCCATAGACCCAGCAACAATCAAAGCAGTACCCTGTGCTACTTAGAACACAGTGAAAATATCAAAAAAATGTTTGTCTACTTTAGCTTCCCAGAGAATGGATGGGTTGTTCAAAGTCTAAGAGGTTCTGTGTTTGTTTGTTTATCTGTTTGTACTTAGGGACTGAACCTAAGGAACACTAAACTGTATCACCAGCCCATGTTTATCTTGTTTTGTTTTTGGCTTTGTTTTGTTTTGTTTGTGATAAAGTCTGAGTTACCCAGGTTGGCCTCAAACTTGCAGTCTTCCTGCCTGAGCTTCCCAAGTAGGTTAGATTACAGGTATATGTGACCACGACTGGCTGACAATGTAACTCTTTAACAAATAATTACAAGCAACCAAACATCAGCATGAGGAGCAAACCAGTATTTAGGTATAGTTTATATTAAAGACATGCTACCAATCATAACATGTTATAGCTGGTCAAGAATCTTACGTTTTAGTTCTGACAGGGTAATTTCCCTTCACTGTCCCCCTGCCCTGACCAACATCGTCTCTCTTGGGACTTGTCACCATACAAACTGCCTATCTGCCTAAATCTCCCTAAATTGTAAACCATGAGGAATGATCATAAGTGACACTCACCACTACTATTTTTAGCAACTAACAGTGCCTGGTGAGGGCTGGGGATTTAGCTCAGTGGCACAGCACCTGCCTGGCAAGCACGAGGTCATGAGTTTGATTCCCGGTACCAGAAAAAAACAAAAACAAAAACTAACAGTGCCTGGTGGATTATAAAAACCTAATGCTTTTTTGTTGAATTAACAGAACTGACCAAATAAAATCAACTGACAAAAATCACACAACTGTTAGCAATGGATGCAGGATTAAAAGCTAACCTTCTATCACCTGGGAGGGGAATTATTAGCATATTTTATCAACTTAATCCACCTTTTAACTTTAACCAAAGAAAAACTGAATAGACATTTACTGTTGACCTATTCCACCCAGAAAGCAAGCTAAGTATAACTGCAGAAGGCAAGGCATACAGCATGGCCCTGGCCTTGAAATTTACCTGGAAATACCACACACTGATATTGAAAGGAGAAAGTTCTGGGTGAGAGTTCCAGGTGATGTCACCAGAATGACATGCATGAAATAAGGAGCAGCTTTGTGCAAGGGCTTACCACAGGTTTAACATAAAGTATGCTAACATGTTTGTAAACAGAGCTCAACAAACTTTCATAACAAAATGACCTAGCTGTAGACACTGATTTTAGTTCTTTTAAAACTATATAAATATCTAGTATTTCTTGTTAACTAAACTGTTTTCAGTAAGTAATACTTTATTTAAAGTCTCTGTTTTGGTTTTGTTTTTCAAGACAGGGTCTTGCCAAGCTGACCTCAAACTTGCCCCTGCCGGCCTCAGCCTGAGTGCTGGGATTACAGGTATGCATCACTATACCTGGCTTTTAAAGAACCTTAAAATACTTCAAATGGTAACGTCAAAAAGAAAAAAAAAAAAAAAAAAGGGAAATGCAGAGACTACAGGTTAAGGAAAAAATGATGGCACAGCAGCCACTACATGTGGGGTGCAAGACGGTGTTGGCCACAGTTTATTATGTAAACCTACACATTGTATGTGGCACCCCGACTACTGTGCTGGGGAAATCAAGTAACTGTTCAAGACTAAACGTTTCAAATGGTATTAGTTTATCAAGTCATCTATCTCAGCAATGATGAACTTTTACTCCTCCAGAAGGCCATGGCCTGAACAAAGTTATTACTGTAATTCTTCGTCATCAACTGTGGTCTCAAAACAGAACCAAGTCTCAAGCGATTTAGTTTTCTAAAAAAATTGTCTCTAACTTAAAAAAATGAGAGGACTTAATACATAACTGTATTTATGTCAAGGGAAGGCCAAGTAACAGAGTCCAGTAAGAAAAACTCCAGGAGGTCCAGCAGCACAAAGCAGGGACAGCACACTAAACACACCAGAAGGACATGATTATCAGTATTTACACATCAAGCAGAAATGTAACAGCCTCGGTATTTTAAATTTCAATTACTAGGGGCTGGGGATTTAGCTCAGCGGCAAGAGCGCCTGCCTGGCAAGCGCAAGGTCGTGAGTTCGGTTCCCGGTACCAGAGAAAAACCAAAAAAAAAAAATTTCAATTACTATGTAATTGAGTGTAATTTATTTTATAATTTTAAAAGCACTAAGTACATAAGTGTACACAATATTTGCATGGATATGGTTTTATGCATTAAGTGGTTTAACAAACATAATTCAAAATACTGAATCCAAACAAGTATTTGTTTTTTCAGTGTTAGCGATCAAACCTGAGCCCTTGCATATACTAAGTGCTCTACCACTGAGCAAGCCCCAACCTTTTTTTTCCATAAAAGGGTCCATATACCAGTCAAGATGAAGAAACCCAGGCAATCATTTTCTTGTGAACTCAGTTTTCACATAGGCTGGGCATGGTGGTGAACACCTGTAATCACACCACTGTGAAAGGCTGAGGCAGGAGGATCTGCAGTTCCAGCCCGTCCTGGGCAACTCAGTGAGAGTCTGTCTTAAAATAAAAAAGGATTGATAATATAGCTCACTGCGAAGCTTGTGGGGTTCAATCCCCAGTACCACAAAAAAAAAAAAAAAAAATGATTCCTTGTTATCTCTAAATAGTTTTGTAATTACTCTACTACTACACTGAACAAGCAATTGAAAATTTTTATTTTTAGTTACCAGAGATGTATTACTATTGGTCTAGGGCCAACTACTAGCCCTCTTATGGAAGTAGAATATTAACTTTGCTTTTGTATAATCTTGACCACTAAATGTTTCAAGTACTGAGCAAGGACAAAATAATTCACAAAAGTTTGTATCTGGCAGCAAAAGATCACTGCTTAATTCTTCCACAGCATTTGGCTAGTTATTCACTAGAGAAAGGATGACTCCTGGAATCTTTCCAAGTTAAGAAAGTGAGATCTGTTTGGCTTTTGTTTTTATTTCATAAATAAACTAGCAGAAAAAAACCTGAGTTGGTCTTATAGATTACACGTAAAAATAAAACAGAGCAGACCCTTCGAGAAAAATTTTTAGATAACAATATCCTACTAAGGATATAAACACAACAATCTTTTGTATCCAATGTTTTTAAATCATGTAACTCATTCCAAGTCCTCAAAACTTTTATTTCACAAAATGGTGGGTTTGATTTGTCCCTTACTTTCTGTATCAAATACCATTAGTTTTCTCTTCAGAAAATACTTTTTATATTTTCAAAATTCCACAACCTTTTTCCAACAACCAGTATTTTCAGCATAAAATTTCCATCTACTCTTTAGGAACTACTATGTGACACATTAATTTTAGCATAAAAAATACTCTTCCTATGCATTTCCTATTTTCAGTAAATTCAGTACTGGGGCAAATCTGTAATACATTTCATTCCTTTTAACGGTCTCCCTAGTTTCTATATAAATATGTACACTTTTCCAAAACCTCAAAATGTTGGACTCTGTCTGAAAATAACCAAAAGTCTGTCAAGCTGGTGCAGGAAAATTATATTTATACTTACCAGAGAAGTATAATAAGCAGTGTCTTTTAGATCCTTCCCATCAACAAATGATTCCATGATTGTACATATGTATACCTAAAAAGTATATTTATAGAAGAAAAACCCAGGGAGTAAAATTTCATAATTTCTCAAATCCTATTATGTATGACACTTATTATGTAGACTTTTACTAGTACTTATATTCTTTAAAATGTATGTAAGAACACAGTCATGTGCTTATTGAAACAGAATGGTTTTGACCAAACACTACAGCTCAACTGTCTTTACATGATGCACCTAACAAAATCATCCCAAACCATGCACACCAAAGCTATTAGGAAAAAGGCATTAGCTGGGCGTGGTGGTGCACACCTGTGATCCCAGCACTCAGGAGAATGAAGCAAGAGCAGCCCGGAGGTACACAGTGAGCTCAAGACCAGCCTAAACTGCATAGTGAGAGCTTGTCTCACAAAAGAATAAAAGGAAAGGGAAAAAAAAAGGCATTAATATTTCCAGCTCTATTCCCTACATTTTCAAAATAATCACAATACTAGTTTCATGTCTACTACTAATAGTGACAATATTAAACACAATTCACAGGTATTAAATAATCAAGACTAATAAACTATCAGTGGGCCAAAGTATTCCATGCTGAGAGCACTTTCTTAAATTTAAAGTGTAATAAATTCTCTTAAAGGATAATATAAAATTATAAATCTTCTATCTTTTTACCTGAAAGGCTTAAGTAGCACTGACTATTCTTCTAAATGTTTATGTTTCAAAATCCTGGAGAGTTACACATAAACCCTTACCAAAAGCTGTTTAAAATGGTAGAAAAAAAAATTTTTAATCATCAATTGAAAGTTATTAAAACCATTAAAGCATAACACTGACCTAATATGACAAGAATTTTATTTTTGCAATTTTTATTAATATATGATCATCCTCAAGGTTTAAAAGGTCTTGGCCTTTTAAACAAATTTCTAAGGCAATTTTACAATTCATTTGAAAGGTGATAAGATACCACACACTCCTACAACCTCAGTCACTTTACAAAACAAAGGGAAAACTTTCAAAACGTCTAAGATATGTTACTGTAATTTAGAGCAGCTCTATGTTAACTCATATCAATCAGTGTGTCTTAGATTGCCATGTACATTTTGATTGTGACATGCAAAAATGGATGGTGCTTCCGAAAATGGTTAACTGGCATGCAGATTTCTGTGAGATTCATAATCCCAAAAACAAAGGAGGGGAAATAAACATTATAGGTCTGACTCTGACAACACATACTTAGAGGGAAGAAACACTTTCACAGCAATACAGATGGGGAAAGGAAAAACAGTTATGAGTTCAAGGTACTAAGTCGTCAGACTGCCAACAGTATTCAAATAGTTACCAGCTTCCATGTATGACATGTTTTCAAAGTGGAAAAGAAATTACTAGACTGATCCAGACCATCAGTTACCATTAGATGTTATACAGTGTCAGTGTAATTCAATTTAATCTCCTTTAATCACTAAAAAATTTAAGACTACATTCCAAGGTAACAAGTCATTTTAAATGTACTTCAATAAATTATACATGTATGAATTTGTATGTGTATGTTCTTCATGTATCATTTTAAAGTATCTAAGAAATTTTTGATAATAGACTAGCCATGTTGAAATTAGTTTAGATAAACTGTCACTGACTTTAATACACCATTGACTAAGAAAAGGTAGTAACTTTGAGCTTGATAAAAACATGTCAGGGTCTATTTGAGAAATCTGTCCTTGTTATACTACAAAAGTAACTAAACTACTTTAATATTCTCAAAACAATACAAAGTCAATTATTTTTCCTTTATAAGCAAAGTTAGAAGATCTCATTTGATATTTTGACAGTCACAGTTTTGGTTTGCCTATACATTCTGGGGTGAAGGATAAGATAAGTTGGCCAAAAGAAAGCAGATTTTACCAGACTACCTTTGATATTCTTCAGTAAATTCGTAAGAAAACAACATTTTTCAACAAGGCAGTGCACCCAGTGCGTTGAAGTAAAAATAGTGACCTAGAGCCTCATGTCACTTTGGTAAAAGTAGGACATAAATGAATCTCTGACTTCAGTTACCTATTTGTTAGAGCGGAACTTGGATAAAACTAACCCTTGTTAATGTTAAAATCATTAACTAGAGAAGAAAATGTCTCCATTATTTCAATCCATTAACCAGAACTTCACAGAAAAATAAAAATACGTTAAGAAAAAAAGGAATGTATATTTGAACTATATGAAATTTGTAATTCTATAAGAATGGCTAGAATTCAAAAATCTTTGTAATAATATTTCTGGTAAAATCAAATTCAAATATAATATCTGCAACTCCTCCTTCTCAAAAAAAATTAAACTAATTATATAATTTGTTAATACTCTGCTAATTCCAATTCACAAGTACTGTATACAAAGTAGAATAAATCATAAATGGGGTGCGCATCACTGAAAAGCTACAATCAATAATTTCAATTTTTGCTACCTTGGCAAGGTACTGTACATATACTACATCAATATAATAGAAATGGCACAGTCTCTGAGGACACGTTCTACATTTTATTTACATTTTAAGACTAATCTCAAAATCACATATCCATATACCTATTTCCTTTTGTTGATTTCACCTAAACTTAAATGCATGGTTTATTTAACAAAGACTGTAAACAAATATTTACCATGTCTGTTACATGTAACACACAGGAACAGCTTTTGACAGAAATTCATCAACCCCCCCAACATTTTTTTTATTATAAATACAGGTATCAAAACAATCCTGAACATATTTTTGATACTACTAGTAGTCAGCACCCACACTGCTTCAAAAATTAACACAATTTGTGACAATATTCATTGTACCTGCTACTTTGAACAATTTCAAACTGTAGCTCTTTCACTAAGCAAGATGGATAAGCATGCCATTTCTGTTTTTCCTTCTTGAGATTTTACTTTTCAGAAACACACGTTTCCACTGACATCTGACAATTCTTCCCATGCTTTCATCTTGTAAACCTGAATTCTATTTGGAGGACTCCAGGTTCATGGTTAAATGACAGTGCCTTAACAAGAGAAAGAAAAGTTGTGCTGCATTTTTCCTCTTGTTACCTGAAAACATAATGGGTGAACATTTATTAAATATATTCTTACAAATGTCCAGGTCATGTTTATCAGCTGGAATTCTTTTACTTAATGTGTGGGTATTTTGCTTTGTGATATTTAATCAAGACATTAATATGAGTAGAAGGTTGTTGATTTAAGACAAGTTTGAGATCCACTAAAACTAATTGTTGTATGTTTGTCCTTCTGGTGGTTGTGGAAGCTTCATATTTTCTTTGGACATCATTAGACGTCTTAGCTCTTGAAGTACAACTTTAATGCTATATGAATTTTGCCATTTTGCTAACACTGGTATGCTGCGTGCATCCACCTGAAAGGGAAAGAAAAGAATACAATTAACTCTAAATTGAAAGTACTGTAACATCAATTTTCAAACACAAATATATGTCACACTAGGAAAGTATAAATTCAAAAAGTACTAAAATTACAGGTTCAGAATTTGTATAACAGCTAGAAAAATTGTAACAGGAATTTTCTAAGTCTGGATGCTATGTGTGGTCTTTTCTGTATTTTACAATAAATAATCAATGAACCTTGGTCTCAGAAATAAATCTTATATTTAAAAAACTACTTGATCAACCTATTTACCAATTCTTTCTTGATATAGCCACTAACCAAAATCTAAGCAATCATCTCAAACAAATTTAAGTAAGAACTCCTAGCCTGATCTCTGCTTCCAAATTTTCTTTCCAATATATTGTATGCACTATTCTAAATCAATCATCCACTATGAAAGACTGACAGAATGGGGCTAGAGCGCCTTCAAAGATCTATTCCCAGGTAACTTGTACCACCCAACCCGTGTTGTGGTGAAAGCCCCAATTAGAGTGCTTTCTTCAATCTGACCTCAGAGCTCACTCACTGGGACCTGCCTATGCTCCCACATCCCCTCTCCCCCACAGAAAGATGACCAAAATACTTAAGAAGAAGCTGGAAAATGAGGTGTCATATAGAGGCAGGGACATATGCCTTGGAACCCAGCCGATCACTCATTAAATATAAGGCTGTGCACAGGTTCAAAAAGGACGTGAAAGCTAGGCATGGGGGTGCACGCCTGTCATTGGGAGGCTGAGGCAAGATCCCTGTGAGTTTGAGGCCAGTGTGGGGTATGTAGCGAATTCAAGGTCAGCTTGCACTACAAAGCGAGACTGTCTTAAGAAACAAAACAAACAAACAAAAACCTCTTAGCAAACTAGATACAGAAAGGAACTGCCTCTATAAAACACACGGAGTTAACATCATCCTTACTGGAAAAATATTGAATGCTATGCTCCTAAGATGAGAAACAGAGATGCCTGTACTGACCATTTCTATACAACACTGCACTAAAGGTTATAGTTAGGACAATTAAGCAAGAGATAACTGCCCACACTCCAAAGGAAAAGTATAACTATATTTGCAGATGTCATGATTTTGTATACAATCCTCAAGAATCCACTAAAGAAACAATTAGAGCTAATAAGCTGAGCAGAGCTGCAGGATACAGGATCCGTATACCAAAAAAAAATAGTTGTAGCCAGGCGTGGTGGGGCATGTCTGTGATCCCAGCATTCGGGAGGCTGAGGCAGGGAGGACTGCTGTGGGTTCGAGGCCAGCCTGGGCTACATAAGCAAGTTCAAGGCCAGCCTGCACTACATAATGAGATCCTGTCTTGGAAAAAAAAAGTTGTACTTCTGTACCCTTGTAATAAAATATCTGAAAATAAAATATAACAATGTCACAATAGAATCAAAAAGAATAAAAAATATTAAACACTGATAGAAATTAAAAAGCTAAGTAATTGTAGATAGATCTATCCCTCAGAATGATCTACAGATTAAAGAAAATCCCTATCAGAATTTCAACTACCTTTTTCTTTTTTTGTGGAAACACAGAAGCTGCTCCCATAAAAATCTTATGAGAATGCAAGAAACTCAGAAGAGCCAAAACAATATGAAAAAGTAAAATTCTCATTTCAAAACTTACTACAAAACTATAGTGGTGTTTGTGTAGGTCATACAGATAAATGGAATACAACTGAAAGCCCAGAAATACTCCCTTACATTTATGGCTGTGTTTCAACATGGGTACCAAGAAAACTCAATGGAATGACAATAATCTTTTCAGTAAGCAGTTCTGAAACAGCTGGATAGCCACATGAAAGCAATAAAACCAGATCTATAACTCACACCAGTCACAAAAAAATTAAAGCAGATCACAGGCCTAATTAACAACTAAAATTATAAACCATCAGAAGAAAATACAGGAGTAAACATTGACAATGAAGTTGACGATGGCTTAAGACTTAATGCCCAAAGCACATTTAACAAAAGAAACGGTAAAAACACGGACTACATCAAAATTAAAAATTTTGGGTAAGCTGTAAGTGACACAGAGCCATAGTCCCAGCTACTCGAGAGGAAGAGGTACAAGAATTACTTCAGCCCAGGAGTTCAAGATCCAGGCTAGGCAACAGTGCAAGACTCCATTTCAAATCAAACCACATTAAAAACTTTTGCACTACTAACTACACATCAAGAATATAAAAAGAGGCCAGGTATGGTGTTATACACATACAATCCTAGCTACTTGAGGCTAAGACAAAAGGATTGTAAATTCAAGACCTGCCTGGGCAACTGAGTAAGACCCTGTCTCAAAATTAAAAATAAAAATGGTTGGAGATATAGCTCAGGGGTAGAGCACTTACCAAGCATGGAGGAGGCACTAGGTTCAATCCCTACTAGAAAAGATGGACATGAAGAAAAAGAACGAAGGAAGGGAGTGAGGAAGGAAGACAACCCACAAAGAAAGTACTTACAAATCACACAACTGATAAGGGGCTTCTGTCTAGTATATAAAGAACTCTTACAACTAAATAATAAAAGGTCAACTATCCAATTAAAGTGTGCATAAAGGCAGGCTGTTTAACCTGACGCATTCCTTCCCTCTGAGTATGAGCAGACTTGACTTGTTCAGATTTTATTTATTGTTTTTTAACTCATTTTCATATATCAAAAGCTACACATAACTAACATACTACTGATAAGTTTGAAAATATCACCACAATCTATCCCTTGCCACCCCTCCAAAAGTTACTTCTGACCCTCTTATTATTATTGTGTGGGGTGTGCGTGGGGGGGCACATACACAGGTATGGTGATTCGTTTCTAATGAATATAATGCCTCAACGTCATTTCCAATGCTATGTCATATTGTGATTTAAAAAAAAACACTCTGCTATCTACTTTCTTTCTGCTTTTATTCAGTTGCTTCACAGATGGAAGCCAACTGCCTTGTTGTGGACTGCTCTATGTAGACACCTATGTGGTAAAGAGTTAAGAGTAGATTCTCAGCAACAGTCTCTAAGAAACTGAGGCCCTCAGTTCAAAGACTCACTAGGAAATGTATGATACTAATAAAAACCACATGACAAAATTTAGAACAGAATGCTTCCTTAGCCAAGCATTCAGCTGAGACTGAACCTCAGGCTGACCTCTTGATTACAGCCCAGTGAGAGATCCCGGGCCACAGGAGCCAGCTGAGCTGCACTCATATTCTCATATTACTGATCCACAAAAGCTTTGACATAACAAATGCTTATTTTAAATTGCTTTCAAAAAGTGAGCAAAGAGCCAGACGAAGTGGTGTAGGCCTTAATCACAGCACTTTGGGAGGCTGAGGCAGGAAGATGACAAGTTCAAGTCCAGACAAGCCTTGACAACTTAGTGAGACCCTGTTTTAAAATTAAAATAAAAACAAACAAGGACTGGGGATGGAGCTAAGTGCAAAGGCCATGGATTCAATCCCTAGTAGTGTGTACATGCATGCATGCATGCGTGTGCGCGCGCGCGTGCGCACACAGACACACACACACACACACACAAAGTATCTGTATAGGCATTTCTCCAAAGAAGATATATAAACAGCCAATAAACATGAGAGAGGTATTCAACATCATTAGCTATAAAGAAATTACAAATTAAAACCACAACAAACTACCACTTCACACTCACTAAAGCAGATATAATAAAATACTAGGATAGCTAAAATAAAAGCCAAGCTGGGTGCAGTGGTATACACCTGTAATCCCAGCACTGTTGAAGACTGAGGCAGAAGGATTGCCAAGTTCAAATCTGCCTAGGTCACTCAGCAAGACCCTGTCTCAAAATAAAACAATAAAAAGGGCTGAGTATGTAGTTCAATGGTAAGGTATCCCTGGGGTTTTGAATCCTCACTACCACAAAAACAAAACAAAGAAGAGACATAAATAAGTTAACAAGAATGTGGAGAAGGTAGAACTTTACACATTGCTGGAAGGGATGTAAGACAGTCTGGCTGCTTTGGCAAACAGTGTGACAGTTGCTCAAAAATAGCTTCCATTTGGGGCAAACCACTTTCTGGGCCCCCTTCTGTTCCTCTCAGACAGAAGTTTTCTTTCTCTTAATAAATTTTTCCTACTCGTAACCTCTGTTGTTCCTAGAATTCATTCCTCCATTTTAGAGAGCACAAATTCGGCACGTACTTTGGACATGTAGCAGTTTGGGAGTTTCAGTCTCCTATATCATTTGGAGGTCTTCCACTGAGATAATTAAACAGAGGTAAGAGTGTGCTTTCATTTCACAGATCCCAGACTGTGACTTGTTTAGGAAATCAAAATTTTAGAATTAAAATTTTTATGATGTTATGTTGTGCTTTGTATAAATTGAAATTGAAGTCATGGAAAGGTTACAATGGTTCTTTAACGGGTTGATTTATTCTGATTTTGTTATGTTGCATTTGGACTTAGCTGCTGAACTTTCTAGTATTCCTTGTTTTACCTGTTTGATTTTTTTGACTGCTGTGGTTTATTATCTTAGCAGCGCTAGGAAAACATAATACTAGAGTATCCCCTATTTTGATATAAAATGGGTCTTTTTGTTAATAAAATCTAGCTCATACTTAGAAAATATACATGCCTATAAAAGAAAACACAGGACTCCTTCCACCAGATAAAGGACAACAGGTCATTGGCTGTTCTTAAGACTTGAGGGACAGATTTCACCAAGACAGACTGGCTCTGATCTTCCTCTACACTCTGGAGAAAATGTCAAGTCTATTCTGCTGCAGTTTCCTTTCTGGTCTGATCTTCTGCTGGTGAGGAAGCAATCTTAGCTCTTCCGATTCCCCATTCTTACCTTTCCAGGCTAAGAATGGTGACTCAGGGGCAAATTGTCTCTATAACTCATCACGAGCATCAGAGAAGACTTCCTTTCTCTGGCCTTACTTCTAATCCTTTCCTGCTACACTATACTTTCCTTTTTTTGGAGGCATGTAAGACTAGAGAGAAAGAACTATAAATTGTTCCAAGCTTTTCCTCTTCTCTAACAACTAAGTGAAGCCCATAGAAAATGAGCATTTGCTAATGCTAAAGACAGGGAAGTCATCTTAGATGAGGGACACATACCCCTTCTCTGAGTCAGATGAGATATTAGAATTTTGCCTGTCCAGGAGAACACACATAAAAGCCACGTCTGGGCTTGGTGTTCTAGGCAGGTCTCCCTCAGGAGACTGAACCAGAGACACAATGGAAAGAACTGACTTTTGGGAGAAACAAGAAGGAGCTATTTCCAAAGCACCACACTTCCAGGGCCAAAACAGATTTAACATAAGGGAGGATCTCCAACCTTTCCTCTTCCCCTCTCAGGTTTAATTATCATTTATATGCAGAGGAGAAAACACTCTGGTAATAAATTGTGACTTTAAAACCTTTACTGTAAAGTTATAAAGTACTAAGTAATGATCTTGCTCAGGCTTTTACCTATCTTATTCCTTATAGAACTTTGACAAACAGTGGTTACTCGACCAACTAGTTAAATGCTCTTAGGGTGGCTGCCACTCTTAAAGCAGAGGACAGATTTCCTCAGCATCTTTTTGGTGAATCCCTAGGGAAGTCAATGGCTAATGGAATGCTGACCAAAAAGACATCTGGATTTCTTTCTGGAAACCAAACTGTGGTTTCCTGGACCAACAAAAATTGAGAACGACTGAAGTGTCATCATCAGGGCCGCTCTCTGGAGGATACGCAAAGGTTCCTCAGTGAAAACTGGCTTCCTGCCATGGAAAAATCTCTACTTATCTACTGTATTTCTCTCTCTTTAGTAGTAAATGGTCAGAGAGAAAATGGTCAGAATTGCACACCTCTCTGTTTCTCCAATTTGTTGGGAGCTAACTTTAAAACCACTTTGTCCTTAGACTATCCCTCCCTCCAGGAATCAGGCTGAGGCAACTTGAAACAACTGTTTGCCTTTGACAGAGGAAAACAATTATCATGGAAACAATTTAAATTTATGTCTTACATATGCTAAGAGATTTTAGTCAGCCTTTTCTCTCATGTGTGCATAGAAGACTAATAAATGTGCCTTTACTGACATGTGAAATGTGACTGCTAGCTGATAAATATAAGTTCAATCTGTGAGCTTCGAAGGTATAAAAATTTAAATGAAGCATAGCCTTGTCCTGCTGCTAGGAAAGGTTGCCTAGGTGATTAAATGAATAACACAAGTGTTTTGGAGACTTCTTTGCCCTAGGGCTCAAGGCGGAATTTCTCCAGTCAATTGTTGCTTCTATCTATCTCTGGATGTAATCTCCTTCACAGCCTGAGAAATGCTCTACTGCCAACTCATTTCTTGGTATATGCCCTCTTTCAAACAACAAAAGCAATCGTTTATTACAAAGTTATGCTTCGTTCTTTAAAACATTACTGTCATAGCTGGGACCAACTGTGCTTGTAAGTGTCCTATAGAAGTAAGTTCACCAGCTCCCTGGGAAGATGAAATTGCACACCAGTTCAAGGATGGATAGGCTGGTCAAATTTTGTCTTCCACTCTCTCTCCAGACAGCATCCACCTGCCCTGGAGTGGAATCTACTCGAGCTATGCCACAAGGATATAAATAGAAATTAAAGGGGATGCCCAATTCTTTTTGCATTTCAGACACATGGAGCTCAATGTCAATGGAATGCATTCTTAAGCACCGGAAAAAGTTTGACTCTTACAGGCTGAAAAGAGTTGTTTGATATTTTTCTGCACATGTGCATTGCCTTCCTACCCCAGAGCCAAAATGGAATGCAGAAGGAAGTATTAATTATGATGCTATTTTACAATTAGAATCATACTGTAAAAAGGAGAAAAAATGGTCAGAATTGCCTTATGTTCAAACTTTCTTTATATTAATTCTTATTTATGCTCAAAGTATATTATAATATACATTATAATCCGTATGAAACTACTCATGTTCATGTCTTTTTCTCTCAATGGAAACGTATGTCCATAGCTCCTGACTTAACAGACAGATTATACTTAAAGACATACTTATTACCCACTTAGCCCCAGATATTAAGAAAAAGTTACAAAAGCTAGCTTTTGCTCCAGATGGCTCACTTGATACTTCAGGAAAAAAATGCCTCCTTAGTATTCTGCAATACTAGACTAGGAGGAAGCCAAGGAGAGAAAGCAAAGAGACTAGAGTGGCTGCCTTTGCTGCGGCCTTAAAAAATACACACTCCAAGTCTGATTTGGGGGGCTTAAAACAAAATATCAGACTCATCAATAAAAGGGTCTAAGAGCCAACAGGTTACAATTGCTAACCCAGTCCCTTAAGAACAGTTTCTAGACTTATTGGTAGCTACATTTCACTCATATGCTGAAGAATAAAGTTCAATAATTATTAGTCTGAGTAGATACCCTCACAAACTGAGTTGAAGCCTTTCCTTGTAGAACAGAAAAGGCAAGGGAGGTGGTAAAAGTTTTAGTCTCAGAAATCATCCTCAGATTTGGAATTCCTAACAGCTTAGAGTGATAATGAGCCTTCTTTTAAAGCAACAGTCACACAGGGTCTCTCTCAGGCACTGAGCATTCTCTATCACCTCTACTGCGCATGAAGGCCACAATTATCAGGAAGAGCTAGGCCAATGCGGTGCTAATCTATGGCTAACCCCTACTATAGGACATCTTAGTAGAAAGAAACCCCTTATGTTGGGAATAGAAGAATCACTCCTATTCTCATTGGCCTAATTTTACTAAATACTTGGATGGACACCCCCGAACAGTATGTATACACACAGTCAGTTTTCAGGCTGAACACCGGTTTGCAACAACTGCCCCAGAATTAGACGAGAGGCACCCAGTGGTACTCATTGGCCCTGTGGAACCAATTTGTGACCCTGGCTACCCCAAGGATGGGTACCCCAAGGTGCATGCTGGGATTTGCATGGTTGCAAAACAGAAGTGTCAAAAGTATTGAAAACCCTGCAAACTTACCCTGCCTACAGCACTGATGGTCTAGAAATGGGTTTCAATGGTACGATCATTTGGCTTCTATCTATATCCTTTCCCTAGGGTTAGGGGATGTCATACAATACATCAAGACCTTAACTATACTCAGCAGGCCTTAAATGACACTGCAGCTGATCTCTCTCTCCTAAATGAAGAGGTAAAATTAATGAGGCAAACTGTCCTACAAAATCAGATGGCATTAGACATTCTAACAGCAGCACAAGGGGGTACTTAAGCAATTATAAAAGCTGAATTTTGTGTGTACATTCCTGATCCTTCTGCTAATGTCTCAATGGCTGTTCAAGATTTTACACAACAGGTTAATGACATGTTAGATTCTGAAATTCCCTGGACCTTCTCCAAATCTTCTTTATGGAAAGCTATTATTGGCTCCTCCTAGTTGGCTATATTTATGATTATCCTGTTGATTTTATTATTTGGCCCCTGCATACTTAACTGTTTGTTGCCTTGTCTCCTCCAGACTTAAAGCTGTACATCTACCCAAGAACACCTGCTATCTACTGAGGGCAGTTAGACAGAACCTCTGTTGGCGTTATCTCTTTACTGCCAATCACAACTATGACCCTCCTCGGCTGGAAATAGCCAGATGCATCTTCCACCCTTGCCCCCTCATGGCAATTAGGGGTACTTCTTCAGAGAGGAAACTAGTATACATTGCTAAGTTAGGTAGAAATATTGTGGGCAGTCAGACAAGGCTGAGCCTTTGAATGGTCAATGCAGAAGACAACTGTGGATGGAGGTATATTCACTAAAAGGCTTCAAGAAAAAGAAGAACTACTCACCCATATACTTCCCCTTGGGATGAACAGCAGTGGTTGATAGTCTAAGCAGGCAACAATCACCTTGGGGTAGAGGACAAAACCTCCTTACCCACCCCTTTCAGGAAAGTCCCTGTCCACCCCATGTGCACTTGCTACATGACTTGTTTCTTCCCCATTTGATCCCCACTTAAGATTACCCCCGTTACTATACTTGTTGTAATCTTATTGGTTGACCATAGTTGTGTCCCATCTCACACCTATCCTATGATTTGCCATTGGATCAATGTTACTTAAGTAACTATACTCGTAATCTTACTGACTGGTTATGGTTCTGTACCACCTTAAGGCCATCTCACCTCATGGCTTTGCTCAATAAAACACCCTTGGTTGGTGGGCAACCCATTTTCTGGGCCCTCTTCTGTCCTTCTCAGACAGAAGCTTTCTTTCTCTCAATAAATTCTTCCTACTCTTAAAAAAAGAAGTTACAGCCAGGCGTGGTGGTGCACGCCTGTAATCCCCACACTCGGGAGGCTGAGGCAGGATAGTTGAGAGTTCGAGACCAGCCTACACTACAAAATGAGCTCAAGGCCAGCCAGAACTGCACAGTGAGACCCTGTCTTAAAAAGACCAAAAAAAAAAAAAAAAAAAGTTACCATTTGACCCAGCAATTCTACGCCTAGGAATATACCCCAATGAAAAGGAAAATATTTTCCCACACATAGATTTGTACATGTTCACAGCAGCATTATTCCTGATAGCCCAAAGTAGAAAAATACAAATACCCATCAACTGATGATGAACAGATTAATCAAATTAACACATCTATAAAACGGAGCATTATTCAGCAATAAAAAAAGAATACAGTACTGACACATGCTACAAATTAATGAACCTTAAAAATATTATGTTAATGTACGAAAGAACACATATTATTTCAATCACATAAAATGTCGACGGGGGTGAGTGTGTAAACAGCTGATTAGTGCCTGTCCAGGACGAAGGAGATGTGACAACTAATGGGTATATATTTTATATTCTATATTCTAAATATTCTCGGCTTTTTTTTTTGTTTTGGTTTTTTTTTTTCCAGTACCAGGAATCAAACTCAGGACCTCACACTTACCAGGCATGGGCTATGCCACTGAGCTAAATCCCCAGCCCCTATATTCTAAATATTCTAAAACTGGATCACAGTAATGAATTCACAAATCCTTTACATATTAAAAAAGCATTTAACTATACACTATACAAGGATGACTCATATGGTATATGAACTGTACCACAATAAACCACTTAAAAGTAGAGAATATCATTTGAGTAATATTTCTCTTACTAAGAAAAATATACAATTAAAATTATTTAAAAGACTTCCTCTAATGCTTAAACTTTAAAACTTAAAAGAATAGCAACTCCCTTAGCCTAATTTAAAGAGTCCATAAAGGAACAATTTATTAAATCAGTGCAGAGAACATCAGGTTACTTCCAAAGCAGAAACAAACACTTCCAGATGTAAATGGTAGTTAAGTAAACACAAGTGATTGCAAATCCTGTGAAATTCCAAGAGTGCAAAGGGGAAATGGGCAGAGCAAGAGAAAATAAATATGATGTCAGTACAAAATCTGTATCTTATCAGTCTGCAATAAACAATAATCTCCAAATCTTGAGCCTTCACAGCATACTACACTCTAATTGATACTTTATGATGCCAGTTGAATTAAACAAATATAAATGAAAATTACTAAAGCAACACCCACCATTGATACTTACGAAATACAATTCATCAGGTGCTCAATATGAAATTCTGTCTAGTTATCAGTTATAAAATAATCCAAACTCCCACACACTAATCAAATTGATATATATTTGCCATACTCCTACCCCCCTAAACACACACCTACATTCAAATAATAATTAAAATCAGCATTTGTTTTTCTATTCTCAAATCCCCATTCCAGATGAGAACATGAAGAGTTAGTGGGAACATGTATTCAAGGTCCTGTAATACACTGCTGGCGAGGTGGACACCAACACAGCCCTGCGAAGACAGCCTGGCATATTTCATCAAGCTGAAGACAAGCCTCACAGCTCAGCACACTCTTCTTCTAGGTGTGGTTCCTGAAGAAGTGTTACTCTAAGTATGCTCTAGAATAGCACCAGGCCATGAACTGAGTTTCACAAGCCTTTACAAAACAAACAGAAATTCTGAGTAAAATCACAAGCAATTTGACAGAAAACATTTCCTTTTAGAAACTTCAGACTGTATTTCATGATTTAAATTTCATTTTTCTAATAATTTTAATTGGGTTTTTACCAAAGTATTGATCTACGACAGATTAGAACTAAACAACTAAAGGAACAAACACACCATCCTGAAAAGAACAGTCCTAGAGTACAATACTGTACAAGAATGGTCACTGTAGCAATCTTTTCAGTCAAAGCTGAAAACAACCTAAACAACAAGTAGGGTACAGGACAGTGTTACAAAATAAAAAGATGGTATCTAATTTGCAGTCTAACACAGATGATCCTGACAATTGCTTGCAAATGTAAGATAAAAAAAGTGATACAATGCAGAAGCATACACGTAAGTATACAGTGAAAGCACAGTCATGCACAAAATGATAACAAATCCATATAGAGCTACCTTTGCAGAAAGATGAAGGAGAAACAGGAGAGAACCACACAGTTAACTCTATTTACAATGTACTCTGCATTAAAAAGATATGTCTGTAATCCTAGCACTTGGGAAACTAAGGCAGAAAGATCCTGAGTTCAAGGCACTCCTGGGTGACTCAGTAAATTCAGGGCTAGCCTGAACTACACAGCGAAACCTTATCTCAAAAGAAAGTGTTACAAATAAGAGAAGTGTTAAGATTTTATAAAGCTAGGATGAAGATACACCGAGGCTGGTTACATCACTTTCTAAAACTTGTCTACATGTCAGAAATGTTTCTTTTAAAAATACTGTAGAGACCATTGAGAATAGTTAATGATTTTTCAATAGGTCACTCATGTATAGCTCTATTTATTTTCTTTAGAAGCCACTTTGAAGATACCAAAGTATAGTACAACAACTCTTGATAATCTCCTACCTCTTTTGTCTGTAACTCACTATTATTTGTCTATTTGTTTTCCTGAGAAACTATTTTGTAGACAATAATATGTAAAATGATAACCATTGATAATTTCCTACCATTTTGTCTGTAATTTGCTAAGTCCCCCCTATTATTATGTTATCCTTCTTTTATTCTTTAAAATAAAAAAAAAAAAAGAAAAAACAAAAATACTGTAGAGACTTGATGGTGGAGTAGTGAGCAGCAGAGAAACAGCCTCTCCAAGGTTTGGTGTCCAGACACTGGAACATAACAAAGTGAGGAAGAGAAAGGAAGAAGAGGGAAACGGTCCCCAAGACCAAGAAAGGATCTGAATTGAGAACTGTAACCCACAGGCAGAACAAAGAAAAAGACTTCAACAAAGAAGAAAGAGTGGCAAGCATCACTTTCTCCCTGAGCCCAGAGTCACTGGGTGGGAGGGGCAGCTCAAGTCTGCATACCCACAGTGATTACTGGGGACCCCAGCGGCCTCCACGGAGAGATGCATCGGTGGAACTGAGCAGTGAATGCAGTGGACCGCAGTGGCCAGTGAGTTATTTGAGTTCAGATGTCCCCCACAAGAAGGTAATTGACCAGTAAGCAATCTTGTAGAGGAGCTAACTGAGCTCAGCACTCAGAACAGCTGCGTCCCGGCTCCATCTAGTGACTCCCAGTGACAGCATCAGGGAGTAGTGTTAAAGGAGGTCAGGGAGCCAAATTCAAGCTGACAGGAGGCACACAGATTGCTGCAGGCTAAACAAATCTGGTTCCAGCCTCACAGCTAGAAACCAGCCTGAACTTCCATGGAACTAAAGGTGCAGGCTCGCTGGGATTATCGACTACCCACCCATTAAGCTACCGCTGGCTTGCTGGGATTAATCAATTCAAGTCTAGACTGTGTCTGCCCACACTGTCTACCAGTGACAGCAGAAATATGCCTTGAAGTGTACATACTTTTTTTTACTTTCCTTTTTCTTTTCTCTTTTTGTTTTGGTTTTTTTTGTTTAGTTTTGGTTTTGTCTTTTTGAGACAGGGTCTTGCTATGCAGTTCAGGCTGGACTTGAGTTCACTTTGTAGCCCAGGCTGGTCTCAAACTTGCAACGATCCTCCTGCCTCAGCCTCCCGAGTACTGGGATTACAGGTGTGTGTCACCACGCCTGGCTTCTTTTCTTGTTTTATTTTTTCTTGATTGTTCTTGTTTTTATATGAGTGTGAACACTGTTTCTGGATTTTTTGGTTCTGTTCTGTTCTGTTCTTGCTTGTATTTCTTCCTTCTCTTTTTCCGTCCTGTCTTCTTCATCAAACTTCATCCCAACAGTTGCCTGATCTTCCTTTGTCCTCCAGCCCTGCTTCTAATCTCTTCCTCTTCTATTTCTCTATCTTTCCCCCCAACTCCTTTTAAATTTTCTCCCCTAAAGGTAAAATTGTCAGATTGAGGGCTTGTTTACTGCATACCATTTTCTGGGGTTTTGTTTGTTTGTTTTGTTTTGTTTTGTTTGAGACAGGGTCTTGTTTTATGGCCCAGGCTGGCCTCAAACTCACACAATTCTCCTGCCTCAGCCTCCCAATTGCTGGGATTACAGGTATGCGCCATGTGCCACCACACCCAGCCAAGGGTTCACTTTGGATTTTGTTACTTTAACCACAAATCTAGCTTATATGGTTAAAGGTGGCAAATTAATAGTTACCTCAGTTTGTTGTTTTCTAGGCTGTGTTTGATGCCATAGTTATTGCTGATTGTTCCACTTTAACCAATGTGACATAATTATTCTATTCAGTTGCTTTTCCTCTTATACCAAGATTGAGACTGCCTAAGGGTCATAAAAAATACTACAGACCAGTGCCAAAGAACCAGGGGCTAGGCCAAGTAGGCAGCAACTTCTTATCCTCAATAAACTGAAAAGGTAGGATCTTGCAATGGCTCAGCCAACTACACCTGGAAGACACCTCTGAGTAGTATTCATTTCCTAAGGGTTCTAACAATAAAGCTACTCACCACAGGCAATTTACAAGTATCAACCCAGGAATTAAACTAAAAAAGCACCAAAATATTTAACTCCAACACCAGCAAAACAGACTAACAGGGTGACTACAGACTATCACAGTGTAACACAAGGGACACAATTTGAATCAAAGAATTGAAAAAGACTTCTGAAATGGATGGTTTTCATCTCAGAATGATATTATTCTGCTTTCTAACATGTTTTCTACATGTGAATGTACTCTCAACCTGGCACAAAGACAGCCTGGGCTCAAAGTCTTAACAGGAGCCTCACCATCTACTCATATTGCAAATTCAGCTATTTCTACTAACTTCTGAGTCAAGTACATATAAATAAACCTTCTCGTTTGTTTGCTTCAATGACACAACCACACTGTCATGACACACTTATTCCAATAGACACACTTGTTCCTCAAAGAAACAAGCCCTTCCTAACATTTATCCTTTCAATCTCACAAATGTACCTCACTCCTAAAGAGAAGTAACATTTAAAGAGAAATAATGAAGTAAAGCATGCTGGTGCACATCTGTAATCCCAACACTCAAAAGGCTTAGACAGGAGGATTATTATGAGTTCGAGGCCAGCATGAACTACAGTGAGACCTCATCTCAAATAACAAAAAATAAAATAAAAAGAGCAAGAAATAATGGTCGTCTTTTCACCAAATAAGAATTCAACAGAAATATGAGTATTGGCACAATGAATTAAACCCTAAGAAAAATATCAAATAGGAAGTACATTAAGGGTTTTAAGAATAGGCTGATTTAAAAAGAACAATATAAGACAAACTTTAGACTTTCAGCTGAACAAAAACTTAAATATTTTCTCTGGACTATATTATATAAGAATAAAATTACTATTTTAACTTACCATTCCACTGGAATTATTTATTCCATTCATATTAATTTTTGTTACAAATCTAACTGATGGAGGAGCTTCTGGGTATTTAGGTCCACATTCTACTTTCAGGCTATATATTCTGTTTTCATAATTTGTCTGGAAGAAAAAAAAGTCATAATTACAGTACCTAAAATAATAAAGAAAAATAAAATATGAAGGTACTTGCTATAAAAATGTTTATGACTAAGAATTACTTTTCTACATGCAGTTATTTGACTGACATGGTTAGGAAAAAATGTAGCAAGAATACTGAAAAGTAGAGATATTCTAAAATTAAAATAATTCTGCATACATCAACATGATCAAAACTTATTTTGTGGTACAAACAACACATATAACAAATTAAAAAGTAAAAGCAAACCCCTTAAATGTAGACTTTGCTAAAAAATTTACATTGCAAGCAGAGAAGTTATTTGATTTGTGTCACTTATACATGATGGTTTTCAATTTCTAGGGCACTCCTGCTTATCCCTATTGTCCCAGTATTCCTTATTGATAGTGCCTCTCTTCATTCTCAAAAGCATCTTGTTAAATAAAAAACTAAAGTCGCACTACTTATAAGGCAACCAATAACACATCTGACAGCAATAAAATGTAACTATTTCATAATCCTATTACTTATATTACGACCTTATTTATTTTGTAGCTTGCTGGGGCTGGGGATTTAGCTCAGGGGCACAGTGCCTGCCTGGCAAGCACAAGATTGTGAGTTCAATTCCCTGTACCGAAGAAAAACAAAAACAAACAAACAAACAAAAAAAAACTCTATTCTATTTTGTAGCTTGCTAAATCCCATTATCTGAATTCAAAGTTGGAACAGCAAACAGGGCCTTTGTACTGAACTACATTCCCAGTCCATTTTATTTTATGAGTTACCATCTCACTAAGACACTATGTTGCCCAGGGTGGGCTCAAACTTGTGATCCTCCTTCCTCAGCCTCCATGCTGAGATTACAGGTGTGTACCACCACACTCAGTGAAAATAAGTTTCTTTCTGTTGTTTTGTTTTGTTTTGTTCACACTTCAACAGTTTCCTAACATTACTAGCTTATATAGCAATCATTTTAAGCCCATGACTTAAAGCTTCTAGATTATTCCTATGCAAGTTTATCTTTATGCCTGTACTTTTCTTCTTATGGCTTTTGTTCACTTGATAAATTTACAATTTACTACTAAAACGGGAATATAAAAAATAAAGAGAAGTGACAAATTTAATACCTTTGATGGTTCCTGTGTAAACCATGGAGAAAAGAAGCTAACAGTCAGCAGATCTCCCTTAAACAAACTTATCCCTGTCCTATAAATAAAAAAGCTACTGCCAAGTGGAGTAATGTAAAATGTATGCAATAATCTGACACATGTTATTAAGTATTTCAAAATTTTGGAAAAGAAAGAGCTGATTAAAACTCATCCAAGTTTAGTAGCAAGCAGTAATATGACCTGCAATTTGGATAATATACAATAACGACTAAAATCAGATCTCATGACATTATCTTGTTTGAAGTTCTCCATTCTGAAGTAACATCAGACTCTAAAGACCTTATATTTAAAAAGAAAAAAAAACAGTTCTCCCAGCTCTGAATTTCTGTAATGTACTTGATGTATTTGCAAACAATCACAACTCCCATATTCTGCTGGAGGTGAGGAATGGCCCAATTTAGCCCTTTTTTAGAAAAATAAATAACCAAACACATAGAATGCACCAATTCCATTCCCATGCATTTGCCCAAGAGAAGCAAAAAACTAACATGTGCACAAAAGGACTTTCACAAGAATGCTCATAGTAATTTTATTTGGAATAGCCAAAAAGATAAACTCCAAATGCTCCTGAACAACAGAACTGATAAACATATTACCATATATCCATACAATAAAAGACTACTTAGCATTAAAAACAAACATACTCCTGTTCCCTGTGACAACATAACTGAGTCCCTTAGACATGCTGAATAAAGAAGCAGAACCATCAGTATACAAACTGTATGATTCCACTTATCAAAGCGGAACTTTCTAGAACTATGCTCAACACTATGCTCTAGTACTAGAAGGAGGGGTGGGGTGGAGAAGGGCACAGGGAACTTTCTACAGTGAATGAAATATTCTGTACCTCAATAAGGGGTAGGTAACAGGTATATTTGTCAAACTCATGGCAAGTTCTAGACATTTTACTATATGTAAATTCTTCCTGGTGGCCACTCCCTGTATCTTCAGATCCCCACGGGAGCTAGGCTGAACCCCAGACATCATCAGGAATGCTGGTGAGCCACCCCCGCACCTCCCACACTAGTGGGTGAGGCAGGTAGAGCCCGGACACCTTCTAAGGCCTCAGTGGTCACTCCCAGCACAACCTGCACCCCTGTGGGACCCCAGCTGAAACCCGGACAGTCAGCAGCCTTGAGGACACCACCCTCACCCCTCCCCTTCCAGCATGGGAACTGGGCTGGGTCCTGGGCAACATCTGAAGCCTCGGTGACCACAACCTGCATCTCCCCAAACCTTGTGGAAGCCAAGCTGAACCCGAGACAGCTTCAGATCGCCAGTGAGTCTCCCTCACCCCTCCCACACCAGAATGGGAGCCAAATGAATGCAAGAAAGTTTCGTGAGCATGTGGGACCCCATCTTGCCCCCATATACCAGAACAGGAGCCACACTGAGCACTGGGGATCTTTGGACACTCACCCTGCCACTCCTACACAATCGCGGGAGTGACACTGAGCTCCAGGGAAACTCTAGATCTTTAAAAATCACAAAATGAAGGAGCAAACTGCAATCTCAGACCTCTACACCACCTAAAACAAGTCCAGGAGACATCAACACAGAAGAGCCTGAAAGTCAGACACCTGAAATTTGTGAAATGATAGCAACTGAAGTAAAGACACAACTCCATCAGGCCATGGAAGACATCAGATCAGAAATAATCTCTCACAGAAAAAAAGAAAATGGCAATAATGATAGAATTATTCAAATATCCAAAGAAGGCAGTGACAAGAACATAGCGGGGCACAGACAACTCATGGAAACCTTGAGAGAACAGTATAGAAAAGAACTAGAATGCATGACACAGATTCAAACAGATATCCAGGAAATTAAAAATTCCATGGAAAGCTGGGAAAACCACCTGAAAGAAGCTAAAGATAGATTTTCAGACCTTGAAGAGGGCACTGCCGCTAACAAATGTGAAAGGAAGGATCCCTTAAAAACAACAAGGAACCAAGAAATAACAATTTAACAACTGTAAGATGAAGCAAAGAAAAACAATCTAAGATTAATAGGTATCAATGATACAGTAGGTGTCAATACAAATGACATAAAAGGACAATTTGCAGAAATAATAGCAGAAAATTTCCCAGGCATGGAAAAGCATTGGACATACAGATAAGTAAAGCACATAGAACTCCAGTTAACCATAACCAAAATAAATCTACCCCCAGACATATAGTGATCAAGATCCAAGAAACTCAACAAAAGATCAGAATATTAAAAGCTATTAGAGAAAAGAAACAGATCACTGATAAAGGAAAGGCCATCAGAATCCTGGCAGATTTCTCAACACAAATCATCAAGTCAAAAAGAGCTTGGAATGAAGTATTTGAGGCACTGAAAGAAAACAACTTCCAACCCAGACTGACGTACCCTGCAAAAAGACCCTTCAAATTTAATGGAGAAATAAAATATTTCCACGATAAAGAACAACTGAAGAAATTCATGACTGCCAAACCAATCCTATAGAAAGTACTAAAAGAATCCTAGAAAGAAATAAAACAGACCACAACTTCAAGAACAACAACAGAAAGGAACAACAAAGCAGAGCAAGCAATTAAGCAGAGGGAAAAAGGAGGCCCCAACAGCAGGAAAAAAACATGACAAACATAAGCCAATACATATCCGTTATAACCATCAATGTAAACGGTCTCAATGTTCCAATCAAAAGAAGCAGACTGACAGAGTGGCTCAAGAAACAAAATTCAACAATATGCTGTAAACAAGAAACACATTTAACTCAAAAGGAAATTCACAGACTGAAAATTAAAGGATGGAAAACAATACTCCATGCGACAGAAACCCAGAAAAAAGCGGGCATAGCTATCCTGTTTGCAGACAATGTAAACTTCAAACCAAGAACAATCAAGACATAAAAAAGGTCACTGCATACTTGCAAGGGGAAAACTTCAAGAGGAAGAGATAACTATCATAAACATCTATGCACCAAATATAGGAGCACCCAACTATACAAGACAAATTTTAACAGACATGAAAAATCAAATAAGCAGCAACACAATCATAACAGGGGACCTTAACATACCATTATCACAAAGAGAGAGATCAACTACACAAAAAATCAGCAAAGAAATAACAGAACTTAACCAAACTTGTGAACAAATAGACTTAGTAGACCTTTATAGTGTTCCATCCCACAGCATCAGAATACACATTCTTTTCAGCTTCACACTGGACATTCTCTGAAATAGACCATATGTTAGCACACAGAACATGCTCTAGTAAATGCAAAGGAATTGAAATTATTCCATGCATACTATCAGACCATAGTACAATGAAATTAGAAATTAATGACAAAAGAAATCACAAAAAGTCCATAAACACGTGGAAATTAAATAACACCCTCCTGAACAACCAATGGGTCACAGATGAATTCAAAGTAGAAATTAAACACTATCTACAATCAAACAAAAATGTAGATACAACTTACAGTAACCTGTGGGACGCAATGAAAGCAGTCCTCAGAGGGAAATTTATAGCGGTAAATTCCCACCTCAGGAAAACAGAACGAGCACAAATAAACAATATTATGCTGCATGTCAAGTTTGCAGAAAAAGAAGAGCAAGTCAAACCCAAAGCCCAATGAAGACAGGAAATTATAAAGCTCAGGGCAGAAATTAATGCAATGGAGACTAAAAAAACAATACAGAGAATTAAGGAATCAAAGAGTTGGTTCTTTGAAAGAATAAATGAAATAGATAAACTCCTAGCCAACCTTATCCAAAAAAAAAGGAAAGAAAAAACTGAAATACATGCAATAAGGAATGAAAGGGGTGAAATTACTACAGATCCTGTGCAAATTCAGAAGACTATCAATACCTACTTTGAAAATCTTTACTTTCATAGGATGAAAAACACAGAGGAAATGGACAGATTTCTAGATACATATGAATTACCAAAGCTGAATGAAGAAGATATAAAAATCCTGAATAACTCAGTATCAGCCAGTGAAATTGAGAATGTAATAAACAACTTGCCAATGAAGAAAAGCCCAGGTCCTGATGGATTCATAGCTGAATTCTACAAGAAATTTAGAGAAGATTTAACACCAATTCTTCTCAAACTCTTTAATGAAATTGAAAGGGAAGGAATTCTCTCCACCTCATTCCTGGAGGGAAGTATTATTCCTGATACCACGACCAAAGAAAGACCCAGCCAAAAAAGAGAACTACAGGCACCAGTATCCCTAATAATACAGATGCAAAAATTCTCAATAAAATACTAGCAAACAGAATACAACAAATCATCAAGAAGATTATACACCAAGTGGGATTCATCCTAGGAATGCAGGGATGGTTCAATACACGCAGATCAATTAATGCAATACACCATGTCAATAGAGCCAGAGACAAAAATCACATGATCATCTCCATAGATGCAGAAAAAGGCTTCAACGAAGTCCAACACTCATTCATGATAAAAAACCCTACAGAAAATAGGAATAGATGGCCTTTACCTCAAGCTGATCAAAGCTATCTATGACAAACCAACAGTTAACATCATACTAGATGGTCAAAAATTGAAAGCTTTCACTTTAAAATCAGGAACAAGACAAGGATGTCCACTCTCACCACTCCTATTCAATACAGTTCTAGAAATATTGGCTAGAGTAATGAGACAAGTGAGAGAAATAAAAGGAACAAGGATAGGAAAGGAAGAAGTGAAATTGTCATTATTCGCAGTTGAGATGATACTCTGCATAGAAGACCTCCACCAAAAGGCTCATGGATTTAATAACCAAATTCAGTAGCATAGCTGGATACAAAGTTAACACTCAGAAGTCAATAGCATTCCTGTACACAAGTAACAAACAGACTGAGAGAGAAATTAGGGAAATCACACCTTTCACAATAGCATCTAAAAAGATGAAATACTTAGGAATCAATCTAATAAAACAAATAAAAGATCTATACAGTGAAAATTATAGCGCTCTGAAGAGATCAAAGAGGATATCAGAAAATGGAAAGATATTCCTTGTTCATGGAAAGGAAGTACTAACATTCTCTAAATGACCATACTCCCAAAACTGTTGTAGACATTCAATGCAATTCCAATTAAAATACCATTAGTATACCTCACAGATCTAGAGAAAACATTCCTGAAATTCATGTGGAACCAGAAGAGGCCTAGAATAGCAAAACAATCCTGGGAAACAAAGGAAAGGGAGGAGGTATCTCAATTCCTGACTGAAATCATATTACAAAAGCCACTGTAATAAAATCAGCATGGTACTGGCAAAAAAACAGACCTGAAGATCAGTGGAACAGATTAGAAGATGAACACACAACTACAAACACATTCAGCCACCTTATCATCGACAAAGGGGCCAAACATGTACAATGGAAGGAAGACAGCATCTTTAATAAATGGTGCTGGAAAAACTGGCTTTCCACATGCCAAAGACTAAAACTAGACCCATGGTCTTTCACCATGCACTAAACTGAAGTCAAAGTGGATTAAAGATCTAAATATTAAAACAGAAACACTCAATCTATTGGAAGAAACAGTAGGTAAAAATGTTGAAGACACTAAATCTATTGGAAGAAACAGTAGGTAAAATTGTTGAAGACACAGGCAGAGAGTTCATGAATAAAAACCAAACTGCATGGGAAATACTTCAAAGAATCAACAACTGGGACCTCATTTTATTGCAAAGTTTTTGCACATCAAAAGAAATCACCAACAGAGTAAAAAGAAAACCCACGAATTGGGAAAAAATTTTAGCCAACTGCCCCTCAGACTAACGACTTCTATCTAGGACATATAAAGAATTACAAAAATCAGGCCCCCCAAATTCAAAGACCTGATCTGAAAGTGGGCATTTGAGATGAATACACATTTCTCAAATGAAGAAATACTAATGGCAAATAAATACATACGAAAAAATGTTCAACGTCATTAGTCATTTGAGAAATGGAAATTAAAACAACACTGAGATTCCATCTCACCCCAGAAAGAATGGCTATCATCAAGAAATCAACCAATAAATGCTGGAGAGTCTGCGGGGGAAAAGGAACCCTACTCCACTGCTGGTGGGAGTGTAGATAGGTGAAACCACTGTGGAAATCAGTTTGGAGATTCCTCACAAAACTAGGATTGGAAGTCCCACTTAACACAGCTATTCACCTTCTGGGTATTTTCCCAGAGGAATTAAAAACATCATACCACAGAAATATATGTACACCCATGTTTATAGCAGCAAAATCTGTTATAGCTAAACCTTGGAAACAACCCAAATGCCCATCAACTGAGGAATGGATAAAAAAGATGTGATATTTATACAATGCAGTACTACACAGCTATAAAAAAGATAAACTCAAGGCTTTTGTAGGTAAATGGATGCAACTCGAGACCATATTCATAAGTGAAATAAATCAGACCCACATGTGTAAACATCGTATTGTCTCAAAATGTACAACAGATGATATGAAAGGGGAAGAAATTGCTCAAAGGAAGGAACAACTGGTGTGGAAAAAGACATTCGTTAGGACACACAATGATATGTTATTGTTTGTTTGGGTTTCTTACGGTAAGGCTTCATTATACAGCCCAGACTGGCCTTGAGTTTACGATCTTCCTGCCTCATCCTCCCAAATGCTGGGATTACAGGTGTGTGTTGGATTACATGTGGAGAAGGATAATCCTTTAATTACTCTTTCAGTGTATTGCCTCAGGCCTGATGAAGCCATTTGATTGTTTAGTTCTGGACGGAGTCTAGCAAAAGCACTGGTAGAAAGGATAAGATCACAAAACCTGCGTCCTTGTGGAAAGCCATGAGGTCAACACTAAATACTTTACTAAGACATGCAGAAGGAATGATAACATGATGGCTTACTAAGTCAAATCTCATACTTACGATAACTGAGCTGTATTATCCTTCCTAAAAAAAAAGTTTGGTACCCCCCCATGTGTACTAGTTACACCCCTGGTTCTCGCTCAATAAAAGGTGACTGAGATTGGTAATCGGGGATGCAGTCCGAGAGGCTGCTGCAATCCAAGAGGCTGCAAGCCTCCTGATCCCAGAATTATGCCTCTCTTTTCTTTTTTCTCTTGCTTTTCTTTTCATCCGTGGGTATCTCATTCTCGGGACAATCTGTCACCCCTGGACAGAAACAGAATCTACTTCTGACAAACTGGGATGAGGGAAAGAAGGCAAAATATATATATATGTATGAATAGCTGGGATAACTATACTGCTGATGTCTGATGATATATTGAAAGGAATAGTTAATGCTTAAAATTTTTTATGTTCTGACCAGTGTTGCATGCTTTTATCTGATAATCTGAGCAACCGATTTGAAAACAACAACATGCAATGGAACAACCATCGGTGAATTCCTACCATCTTGTCTAATGAAACTCTGCATTATCTCTAATGTTTTATCTAATTATTTTTTATTCTCTTTAATGGTTTGAACAATCTTCTATTCTTACATCTGGTAATCTGAGCAATGTAGCTGAACATAACAATACGTAACACAACAACCACTATTAATTCCTATTTTGTTTTGAAACCCTGTATCACTTTTAATGTTCTTGCTTTGCTTTGTTAATGTTTGCGATGTTGGTATGCTGCTATTGTTCTTTTTTCTTCCTTTCTTTCTTTTACTACTCTCTTTAAAATAGAAGAAAAAAAAAATTCTTCCTTAATTTTTCCCCAGTATGTAATCTGATTCAATGCTTACAGTAAACATCATCCAACTTTTGGCTTTGATTAATTTTAGCACCTATGAATTTTAAATTAATGGCTAAATCTCTTACCTAATAAAAGCAACAACAAAATAAAATAGAAAGCAACAGCAAAATAAAATAGAAAGCAACAGCAAAATAAAATAGAAAGCAAAGCAGAAAAAAAACAGTCAGGTGTTCTACTGTCTGTCATTGCATTTAATTCTCACAACTTCAGAAGACAGAGATAGTACCTCTAATGCCAAGAAATACTGCTACAGAAAACTGGAAAACACACAGAAAACCAAAATTGCTAATCCCATAAATCCAAGTAAATACTGGAAAAATATCTTTAAAAAGAAGAATCATAGGGGCTTGGGTTCAAGTGAAGCTCAGTTGTACAGCATGTGCTTAGCATATATGTGAGGGGCTCAATTCAATCCCCAGCACTGGAAAAAAAATTAAGGATCTTAACATACAAAAAATTAAAAGACAATCATGCAATTTGTAACAGTTTTAATGTAAGCGTTTTCCTAGTATCCTGGCTGTATGTGGATATTCAAAACTGGGGACAAAATTATTCTCATATCAGGCCTTCTAAAAAAAACAGAGTGAGATACTAACCTTTGCCATTTCATGAAGCCGCAACTAAGTAGATGGTGCACCCATCTTTGAGAGAACTGGTGAGTGAGTGACGCAAAGATATCATAGCATCCGAGGCAGAGTCCGCCTCAGGAAAAATGCTATGCCTCTGCAGGTCACAACTCTCCTTGCCAGTGCTCTGGGGGCGTTCAGGGCACACTACCTCCAAATATGGCATTTTGTCATTAGAGAAAAGAACAGAAGCAGGAAGGTCATTTTCACCTTTCCATCGTCCTTTCTTCCCTGAAGGAGATGTAAGACCTATGTAACCTTCCCCTGAAGTCACTGATTCTAAAGGTTCACTCCCTATGCCCAGAAAAAAATCTTTATCTCTGAAGACATAGGAACATACAAGGCCTGAACACAGTTTATGAACAGTAGGCACACAGGTGCCCACAGCCCTTCCTATGGCTCAAGGTAGCCCTTCCCAGCTATCCAGGAAAGGTAGCTAACTTGTGGAATCCTGCTGGGGACTCCCAATAGGTAAGAGAGCAAGTACGGGGTATAGCAATCTCTTTGCATCTGCAAACTATATTATGGGTCCCCTGATGAAACTCATACACAAGCTCCAAAACATTCTTAAGGTATAAAGTCCACTGGAAGAGACAGGCACAGTAGTGCACACCTATAGTCCCAGCTACTCAGGAGGCTAAGGCAGGAGGATTGCCAAGTTTGAGGCCAGCCTGACAACACATGGACATTCCATCTCATTAAAAAAAAAAAAAAAAGTACTAGAAGCAGCAGCTGGAGAAAAACCAAATCAAAATAATTTCAAATTTGTATTACACAAAGTTCTAGTTTAAATCTTCAAACTATTCCAAGTCAGAATGTTCATAAGTTTAAAGTACTTTTTTAACCAGACTGTGGTAATAATGTTTACAGGCAGTGAAAAATCAAGGTTTTCATTATAAATACCAAGTTATAAAAACTTGTACCCATCAATCATGTCTTTTGCCAAATGTCTTCTGGAGAAATCAGAGCAGGGAGGGGAACATCAGAATATAAGGAGTGTGTGCGAATTTTGCAAAGGAATACCAAAACTAACATGAAAACATGGCACGTTAGTTCATTCCCTAAAAATACTGCTGGTAATGACCAGATCCATTCTTCTTTTGTATAAGACAAAACCTAAACACTACCCAACAACAGAATAGTTCAAATGCTCTTATCAGAAAGTATAAACATTATACAAAACCAAAGACAAAAAAAAAAAAAATCCTTCAATTTTATGTTGCTTCCAACAAGGCAAAAACATTACATAATACACACTTCAAACACTCACTGCAGTAAGTAGAGTGGATAGGACCTCTGGGGAAGAAAATGTAGAAAAACTCCAATCTAGAATTATTCCTACTGAGCAATTTAGTATCCTACTACTACTGAGTAAAGATAAAACTTAAACCTGAGAAAGACCTAAGAATAATGTACTACAGGATAACTACCAATGATACTAGAAAATATGTAACAATGCTAGCTTTTGTGTTTTGTTTTGTTTGTGTTAGGTACTGAACTTAGGGCCTTGCATATGCTAAGCATGTACTCTACCACTGAGTTACACGCCCCCAGCAGAATCCTAGACATTTAAATATACTTTATAAATGAAGAGTGAGGCATACAGTGTTTCCATGGCATGTGAAACATCAGAGGGCAAATATCAATGGGCACTCAATACCATCGGAAACCTTCAATTACAGATAAGGGGGAAGGGAGTTAGTAACATGTTATGTCAAAATCATCTTTTCCTATTTCCCAAATATCCCCTCCATTTCCTCACCTTTTTTCCTCTCTATCTGGAATGTTCTCCATCCCAATCACCACCTTCAGAAATCCTACCAGTCTGTCCTTTAAGGCTCATTCCAAAGGCAACTTCCTCCACTGTTCAGCTTTCCTCAATTATTCCAGCTAGAAAAAACATATTCTAAAGTCCCGTAGTGAACTTGCTCTGCCATATTTAAAATCTGTCATTTGCACTGATTTTTTTGTCTTCTACTAAACTACAAACACCTCGATGGCAATGACCATGTCAATCTTCCTCCCCCCACAATCCTGCAGATAATCAAGTATTATACCCTGCATGCAAGAGGCATCAATAAATGTACATAAAATAAATTAAAATTATTTGTTAAAAGTAATAATTATTTTAATATTAATTAGAACAAAATAAAATGTTTATTCTAAAGTAACAATATTAAAAGAAAACATAATTTATAGCACTAACCCTTGGTGGCCCAATAATCATGCCTGTCCACCTTGTAAGTGTCATATCTTCATCATCTTCAAGGCCCCAGCTAACTGTACCATCTCCTACTCCTTTTTGTCCTTCTTCAAGTTCTTCCAACAAGCGAAAATTACGAGGAACTTTAACTCCTATACAAAAGAATGTCAGTGTAAATGTACAAAGCTCAAAATTATAAGAGCTACGCATATTTAAATTCAGCATTATCCAAATCTTTACAAATTATTTCCCCAAAGCACAAAATTTCCTTTAGAAAGCATTCTACCCCCAAAAAATGCTGAGTCTAATAACCCCTCAAAATGAAAATGTTACAGAAAGGACTATATTAAACATTAACAGCAATGCAGAACATACACAAAATTCCTACTTAATTTTATACTGTCCTCAATAACAAGGAAATCATAAAATGAACATTTTCCCTACCTAAAATACCAAGAACTGTGCATTAAATCAACAGGGACGACCAGAAAGTTCATATAAACTCTAAGGATTTTCAATGAGAATTGTGTTCCATCTTAGAAAATGCACCCAAAGTTTTCTCTAGAATGCTGCAGTGGCTCTGCCCATGGTCCACTCCTCTTTCCATTAGGGCTGCTGTTCCTAATCAAAAAAGCCCTCGCTGTGGGGTCAGCATCAACACTCAACTGTCATATGGGGAGTTACTGTGTTTGATGGAGAACAAATCTTACATTCCTAGTTTTCTAGGACATTCCCTTAACCTTCTGGCCCAACCTGGCAAAATTTTCACCATCCACTAAACCTTCTCACACTTCCACTCTGTCATACGTTTCTATTGTTTAGACCTCAGCACTGCTGAAGGTATTCCTAAGATCTTAACACAGACATATCAGGCTGGGGATTTAGCTCAGCAGCACAGCACCTGCCTGGCAAGCGTGAGTTCAATTCCTGGTACCGGGAGGCCAGAGGAACACACGTATCTCAGCCTAGAATCTCCTTTATTTCCAGTTTGCATGCCTTTTTTCAAGCTGGTCTTTCCTGTCATTCTGACTTCCAGTCCTTGGAATCCAACCACATACCTTCCAATTTTCCATTATCTTCCCTAGGACTATTGGCCAAGACTCTACCAAGAGAGGTCTTCCATATCCTCAACAGCATCTAATGTGACACATCCCCAAACCTTACCACATGTTCAGTTAAAAGTATGAACTCTCCCTTAGAATCCTGTCTTGGTGCTCTTGCACTCATGTTCTCCTGCACACACACATAGACACACATACAATTTCAGAGTAGAAAGAAAAAATGACATCTTCTTAAAAGCAACTGTATCATTTTGTGTAGCTGCTCTCTCCCCTGAAACCAAAACATCTCTTTCACTTCCTACTTCACAGTAATCCTTCCGGACATATTAATAATGACAAGTATACACTGCAACTTTAATGTCAAACGAACACTAACTACTTTGTGTTCTATGCTTTGTAGAATGGATTAAAAATCATAACCCACAGAAACGAGGAATGTTATAAATCTGTTTATATATACATTAAATTTACGCATATTTGTTTATATACATTTGTTTATATACATTGAAAGCACTGGGAACTGAAGAACTCACATGACCTTCCCAAGGTCACACAGCTCAGTGGCAAGTCCAGTATAAAAGCCCACTTTCCACACCACAGCTTGCCTTTTTACCACCACGCTTCACAGCACTACAAATGCATGGCAGTATGGGCTGGCACATAAGCACACAGATTCTAGAAAGCAAACTGCCACAGTCCAGGCCCAGGTCTGCAGCCCACTTCTGACCAATAACCCTGACAATCTTCTCTCAGTTGTCAAGAGTCAGATAACAGTTCCTACCTCAAGTGAATCAATGTGGAACTTAACAAGGTAATTCACCCTAATCGAATGTTGACTATGATCATTTTAGGATCCACACTAAACAGAATGACATGAAACTTCTATTTACCTCCATCTAAGTTGTTGACAATAACAGCTCCTTACAAATTCCTATATGATGGTCCCTGGAAATTTATCTTAAGCTCTAAGTTACTATTTATGTAACATTGAAACAACTACTTTTCTCATTTTTTGATAGCTGTAGACTCATGATCTCCATAATCTATCGCTACTGAACTGCTGTCTCTGAAATAATCCTAAACAATCCCGATTACCCTTGTTGTTATGAAGTTACTCCCCCAAGAATAACTCTAAATTTGAGTTGAAATTTTTGCCTCTTTTTTATAATCAATTTAGTCTGGTAAGCCTTATGAGCATCTAAAACTACAAAGAAAACAAAGTAAAATTAGTGTCCTTAAGTGTCCTAAGTGCGACAAACTTAGTTACTGTTATACTTTTCACCATTCCTCTGTATAGCATTTTGGAAAAATTATTCTAAAATTAACAGACTCATTACTGGCAATGCTAACATTTAAAGATTGCAACTTCTATGATGATTCTGTTATTTTAGACTCAACCCAAAATACACAGTGAGCTGTATTTTTTTAAATTTTATTTTAAAGAGAAAACAAAAACAACAAAGAGACATAAGCAAAACAACACAAAACAATAAAAATACAGAATTTCAGGTGTATAGGAAGGTGACAGGAAATTAACAATGGTTGTTGTTCTACATACTGCTATCTTCAAACTGGTTACTATGTTTTCAATTCAGGACTAGAGCACCCTGGTCTTATTTCACCTAACTAAGCCTATAGAGAAAAGTTACAAGGTGGGGTAGGTGCAAGACAAAAGTTACAGTGAAGGGACTAAGGGTCTCAAGTTAGGCAATAAAAAGGTTATAGGAATTATTAATCAACAAATCAAGAATTGAATGCAGGCTGTGGAATACTATTCATATTCAAGTCTCCTAGTTAGTGCATCACAGTGAACTTCTACTCTACAGAGATTCAGGCCAAAAATAACACCAGACATAGCCTGCACTTCAGAAGGATGCAGCAGGAGAATCAAAAGTTTGAGTCCAGCAACTTAGCAACTTTTTGAGACCTGACTCAAAATTTAAAAATAAAAAGGGGCCAAAAATACAGCTCAGTGCCAAGGCCCTGGGTTCAATCCCCAACACTACTAAGAAATAGGGATTTACCTTCTAGTTTCACAGTGCTCAAAGTATTAATACAAACATTGATAAAAGCTCTCTGGTAATATTCTCTAAATCCTCAAAAGTTTAGAACTCAAGTATTTGATTTTAAAAAGAAAAACAGAGGAAACACTACCTACATATTAAAGATTTCCTCATCAGCTAATACAGAGAATTATGGTATTGCACAATTCGTGCAAGAATCAACAGACTAATAAAAAAAAGAAGAGACCCAAAGCAGACATGCATGAAAACGTTACATTTAGTAGAAGCAGCATTAAATCAAAGGCAACTGCGTTACCAGAAAAATGAATCATTATTTTGCCTTAAAAGACACTACTGGGAAAAGTGGTAGGATACGAGCAGGTCCTGCAAATAAGTTCATCAATAATTTCCTGATAATAATTCTATTGTTGTAATATAAAATGTTCTCGCTTTCAATAAATACACAATGAAGTATTTAGGGCTGAAAAGGTATATTTCTGTTAACTTACTCTTGAACAGTTCCAAAAACAAAATCACGTGTTTCTTTTAGGAGAAAAAAAAGCAAATGCAAAAAACACTAAATATTAACATCTGATGAATCTAGGTGAAGGCACTGGTAATTCTTTGTACTATTTAACTTTTCCATAACTCTGAAGTTAATTTTAAAAAGAAAAAAAAAGTGAAAGGTTAATGATGTTGGAACATTTTATCAATATAGAGAAATAAAATACGTAAGAACTAATTCTCTCACAATACGTAAGAACTAATTCTAGCCAGGCATGGTGGTGCCTTCCTGTAATCCCAGCACTCCAGGAGCCTGAGGGAGGAAGATCCAGAGTTCAAGACTAGAGTGGAATATATAGCAAGACTCTGTCTCAAAACATCAAAAAAAAAAAAAAAAGACTCAATTCTATATAAAGTAAATGTATAAATATGAAGAGTAAGCCACACTTCCATAAAAGATATCCTTAGTACCTTTGGATACATGAATGGATTTCTTACAACAAAAAAGAACAAGCCAAAAGACAGAGAAGCTTGACTAAAATATAAAACTGAAATTCAACAAAAGACAAATGAAAACAAAAGCCAAAGACTGAAAGATATAAAAGACAAAATGTCACTATTCGAAGTACAGACAGAATTGCTCCTTAAAAAAAAAGACACAATTAGAGAAATATGGTCATATATTTAAAAAGGTTTACAGCAAAATAGGAATAATCAATAAACATATAAAAATATGTCCAACTTCATTAGTAATCACTGAAACATAAAGCCATAATGGCTTATCTGACAATTCCTTGTTTGGGCAAAGATGTACAGAACAGAAACTGCTAAGTTGGAAGAAACTGGTACAATTCTGTGAGCAACTGATAAAAATTTACGGTGATCCAAGTACAGGCCTAGAAAAACCCAGGCAAATGCTCCCAGGAAGAGAGGAACAAAAATGTTAACTAAGCACCTTAAATAGGGACAATTTAGAAATAGCTTCCACAACACAGCACATAACAGCATACTCTGCTGCAATTAAAATGAAGGCATATGGCTTCAAGTATCAGTCAAAACTACAACTTTAAAAGCCTGTAATTTAATGGGCAGAGTTTTAGCTTTGCGAGATGTAAAAGCTCTACAGCAGTGATGGCGAACCTTTTAGAGCTTTCAATACCACTGCCACACGGGGCGAACCTTTTAGAGCTTTCAATACCACTGCCACACTTTCAATATTCACTGCCACACAGGTGCACCACCTCTGCTCTAGAGACTGGTTGCACAACAATGTACTACGACTGACCTATACAGTTTCAAACAGTTGTAACGGTAAACTGTATGTGTATTATGCAATTTAAAAAAATCAATAAAGTCATACGTAAAGCTCTTTACATTCCTCATAGGTACATGTATATAGCAAATGTATAAATATATTTGTGAAGAAAAATCTTCAGCCAATATTAAAAAATCAGAATAGTGATCACTTGTAGATGAAGAAGAAAGGAACTTGGAAGGAAAAATGGGAAACTTCAAATATACTAGTAATGTTTAATTTCTTTAAAAGACATGAGGCAAGAATAATTTAGAATTTGAGAAAGCCAAGGTGTAGATAAATATATACATACATAGATATATATTTGACACATTCTTCTGATGTTTAAAATCTAAGCAGCTGAATATCAAACACAACTAGTAGATAAAAACACGCAACTACAAGAACTATGAGCTATCAAACACCCATCAACCTAAAAACAATCCTGGTAGAACTATGGCAAATACATTTACATATCACTAGTGGCACTAGAAACCTTGCTGAAAATATAATTTGACAAAATATAAAAAGTCTTAAATATTTATGTACTTTAACTTAAAAGTCCACTTGTAAAATTAACCTTCAAGGACAAAACACAGGGGTACAAATAGCCTTCAATGTCACAGCAGCATTCTACCATCTATGCCTGATCCAAGCCCAGTTCCCTCTTCCTTTCAAGAAATAAAGGCTATTCCTGCTTTGACTTGTTTTGATCAAGAGAATCGTAACAAGTGATGTTGGTCAGGTCCTGCGTCTCCTTTTAAGAGGCCTGGTAACCTCTGCTTTGGTTTTTGGAAGCCAACCACTATATAAAAAATTCTCACCACTCTGACACCACTACGCCATGAAAAAATTTAAACTGACCACCTAGAGAGGCCAATCACCAGAAGACTCAGTCATATCAGTGACCCTAAGTGAAACTAGCAGAACCATTCAGTCAACTCTCACATCATCAAAATAAATCATAGTTTGAAGTCACTAAGTTTCAAGGTGATTTGTTAAACAGCAGAAGACACCTAGAAAAGAGGTGGGAGAAGGAATATGGAAAAGCAATTTGAACAAAAATGTTAACAATACAAAAACAAGGGGCAACTGTCATAGATATTCAGGTAAATTATATCACATTATTCAAAACATTACATAATGTCACTTTAACATAAATTATATTAATCGTATATAGCAACATACACATATAGATCACAATTCTCAAACTTTTTTTCAAACACTTTCTTACATACATCAGTACAACCCCCAAAAGAACCTACAACTTCTGTCTTAAACTCACTGAGCCCTTGCCAGGCATGATGGCAGGTGCCTGCAATCCCAGTGGGAGGCTGAGGCAAGAGAACTAAAAGTTCCAGCCCAGCCTAAACAATGTGGAGAGATCCTGTCTCAAAATAAAAAATACACAAAAGGCTGAGGATGTAGCTCAGTGTGAAGGCCCTTGGTTCAATCCTCAATACTGGAGGGAAAAAAATTTATAAAATAAGGTCACATTATTATAATTTTATAAATTTATAAAATAAGGACCTGTGGAATCTTAAAAGTATAAAAAATCTTTAGGAGGTCAAGTATACAGAGAATAAAACAGTGACTATCAGAGAAAGAATGGCAAAGAAAATGGAAATGTAATCCAAAGGATACAAAACAGCAGATATAAAGGATGAACAACTCTGAAGATAACATGGACTATAATTAATAAGTAGTATATTCAGAATTTTTGCTAAATGAGTGTATTACAGCTGCTCTTGCTTCAGGGAAGAGTGTATTACAGCTGCTCTTGCTTCAGGGAAAAATGTGTAAAGGATATAAGATGATGAATATTCATTTATCTCACCACAGTGATCATTTTACTACATAAATGCCTCTAATAACGTGTATACCTTAAATATACACAATAAATTTTATTTTAAAACATAAAAAAGAAAGTTGGGCCTTTTTTCCTATATGAGGATGTTTTATAACACTAAGAAAAACAGTCCTCCCCAAAATAAACGATGTCATGCTATACAATCACTACTCTTTGCTCTGTTCTGGACAACAGACACTTGCTCCCTTTCAGGCATCAACAGTGGAATTCCTCACTGGATGGGCCTACCATCCTATCAGCTTTAAACATTCAGTCGGTAAAGGATTGAATCTGAATCACTAGTCCCCATAACAGTTCTTTATTCTGGAAAATCTCTGTTTTATAATCTCAACTGGGCCCATAACCCCAACCAGGTGTTTCAAAAACATCAATTATAACACAACAATTAGCAATACTATTTACTGACCTACAGAATGTCAAAAATGTCACAAATGCTAATGTACTGATATCAAGCAGTATGTTTTCAAAAATCTTTGGAAATGATTGTAGTCATCACTCAGACACTATGCATTTATACAAATGTTGGTTTAATGTTAAATTTTCATTTACAATTCACAGAAGAAAGTCAGAAGCAATATTATTATGCTAGAAAGAAAGTTTACCAGGTACAGCAATTTCAACCTTAATCTCCAAAATAAACATTTCAAAAAATTGGGTGAGACTAAAAATATATTGTAATTCATTAGAATACATTTGTTTGAATTGCATTTATTTTTTTATTTTTTTTTTTTGAATTGCATTTAATAACAATTGTTTAGTATTCAGTTAGGAAATAAGAATACATGTTAATACTTTTCTAGAATACACTATTTTAAATATAGTACATAGTCACCTCAATGAGTACTTCTTAACAGATTTTTAAATATTTTTCACCAAACATAAGATAGCATCCGAAGTTTCATCTCAAGGATAGTTCAACATAATACAAATCAATAAATATAATGCATCACATAAATAAAAGCAAACAAAAATCTTACAATCATCTCATTAGAAGTAGAAGAAAAAGTCTTTGACAAAATCCAAGGTCCATTTATGATAAAACCCTGAATAGGACCTTATCTCAATCTGATAAAAGCCATTTATGACAAACCTACTGTCAACATTGTATTAAATGGGGAAAAACTGAAAGCTGTCCCTCTAAAATCAGAACAAGACAGAATTCCACTATCATCACTCCTGTTCAATGTAGAACTTGAAACATTAGCCAGACCAATCAGGCAAGAGAAAAAAAATAAAAGGAATATACATAGGGAAACAATAAAACTGTCCTTATGGGCAGGTAACATGATCTTTTACACAAAAGGTTTATTACAGGCTTGTATCTAGATGTCCTCCCAAAGCTTCATGCACTTATACATAATGTTTTTCAGAGATGGCTGGATCTAATGTGTGTGAAAATGGATTAAAGGTGTAATAATGAGTCCACTGACTGGTTTAACATAGTTCTGGGCATGTATAATGGGAAGGCCCACCCTAGGTGTGGGTGGCACCATCCAATAGGCTTGTAGCCAGGATGGGACGAAAGCGAAAGGGAAACTCACAGCTGCTGCTGTGCTGCTTCCTACCTGCCATACCAAGGACTATTTCTTCTCTGTGATGCCCCTCTGCCACACCACCCTGCCTTGGGCACAGCTGACTATGAAGTGAAACCTCTACAAATTATGGGCTGAAATAAATCCTTCCTCCTTTAACTTGTGTATCAAGTATTTTGTACCAATGAGAAAGTAACTAGGACAAGACTCCTAGAACTCATGAACAAACTCAGCAAGATAGCAAGGTACAATATCAACACACACACACACAAAAAAAAACCAACCATGTTCCTTTACACCAGTAAACAATCTACCAAGCAAAACATTTGGGAAATAATACCATTCACAACAGCTTCAAGAAAAATTAAATACATAAGAATTAACCTAACCAAGGAAGTGAAAGACCTCTATAACAAAAACTACAATATTCTGAAAAAGACTGAAGAGGGGGCCCAGTTGAGATTATAAAACAGAGATTTTCCAGAATAAAGAACTGTTATGGGGACTAGTGATTCAGATTCAATCCTTTACCGACTGAATGTTCAAAAAAATGAAAAGGAAGAGGATGTCAGAAAATGGAGAGATAGCCCCTGTTCCTGGATAGGCAAAAGCAATATTGTCTTTAATGTCATAATCCCAAAACTGATACACAGATATAATGCATTCCCAATTGGGGCTGGGTTGGCGGTGCACGTCTGTAATCTCAGCACTCAGGAGGCTGAGGTAGGAAGATCACTACCAGTTTGAGGCCAGCCTACATTATGAAGTGAGTTCAAGGCCAGCATGAACTGCATAGTGAAACTCTCTCTCAAAAAGACGAAAAAAAAAAAAAAAAAGCAATCCCCTCTGAAATACTGGCACAAAAACAGACTTGCAGATGAATGAAACAGAATAAAGGATGCAGAAACAACCAACCCCAGGCACATTCAGCTAGCTGACCTTTGACAAACGGGCCAAAAGCATGCTGGAGAAAATACAGCCTCTTTAACAAATGGGTACTGGGCAAAGTGGCTATCCACATGTAGAAGACTGCTTCTACATCTATAACTATCACGTACTAAATTAAAATCAAAATGGCTCAAAGATCTAAATATTAAAACCAAAACAATCTGCTGGAAGATGAAATAGGTAAAGCTCTTGAGGCTATGGGCACAGGCAAGGACTTTCTGAACAAAACCCCAACTGCACAAGAAATAACATCAAGAATCAACAAAAGGGGAAGTGACAAAATAAAAAGCTTACACACAGCAAAGGCAACAACAAAGAGACAACCTAGTGATAAAATGTTTGCCAGCACCACACAGAGGATTAATATCTAGAATACATAGAAAACTCCAAATAGCAAATGAAGAATTAACAGACCCTTCAAAATAAAAGGCCCAATGAAAAAAACTGGCAACAAAAATGAACGGACAATTTCAGAAGAAGTACAAATAGTCAATAAACATATGAAAAATGGTCAACATCTCTGGCCATTAGAGAAATGCAAATTAAAACAACACTGAGATTCCATCTTTAGAAGAATGGCTACCATGAGAAATCACACAATAACAAATGCTAGCCTGGCTGCTGGTGGAAAAGGATCCCTTCTGTATTGTTGGTGGGATAGTGAACTGGTACAGTCAGTACAAAAATCAATAGAGAAGATTCCTCAAAAAAACTAATACTAGAAATTCCCAGATATTCTCCTTCTGGTATCTCCCTGAAGGAGTTAAAGATATGTTATAATGATACAAATGTATCTATACAGCAGCACAACTCATAATAGCTAAACTTTATAAGCAGCCTATATATCCTTTAACAGACAAATTGATAAAGATGTGGTATTTATATACAATAAAGTACTACTCTTTTATAAAGACAGATAAATTTGAGTCATTTATAGAAAACTGATGTACCTTAAAACCACAATGTTAAGTAAAATCAGGTAAGATACACGTTAAATATCGTATAGTTTCTCTTACATAAGAAATCCAAAGCATAAAGAGCAAAATAAGACAGATGATAATAGCAAACAGAGAGAATGATCCTTTGTAAATGGGAAGAGAATTGGGAGGGTGCTGATGAAGGGAAGGGAGGGTAGGAGAACGGTGGGGGGGGGAGGAAAGGGAAGGGAAAGGAAAGGAGGGAAGGGAAAGGGAAAAGGAAAGGGGAAAAAGGGAAAATGAAAAGGAAAGGAAAAAAATTAAGATGTGCTACGTACAGGTATCAATTCCCCACAATGTGATCATTATGCACCACAAACATGTACTAATAAAAATTAAAAGACAGCTTCAACTACATACTGTACCATTACTTTAAGAATTAAAAAAAACTACCAATAAAAAAACACTACAAACATAGGTATAAAACATATACCAACTTTAGATATTTTAAATGTATCTTAGAACTGATGAAATACAATACATCTGAAAAACCAAAATTCAAATCAAAGTTTGAACATTTGAAGCATTTATACCTTCAAGTACAAGTGGAAAAATTGCTGGTGTAAAGTATCTCAATGCTGGTGTATGGAGGATATATTATACACAGGACAATATGAATTATGCCACTGTTACACTTTAGGTTACAATCAAGAAACACACTCTCCCCTAGCCACCTACCAACCTGCAACTATATGGACAGGTCATTCAGGTCATCCAGTTACTTGCCAAACACTAACTCTTACTAAATAAGGGGGAAACAAGCAATTTAGTTTGTTTATATATAATGAGTATATTTAAGCATAAAATATAGTTAGTACTGCTTCACTTCAGAAAAAGAAACAACACAAAACTTAGTAAGATGTTGTATTGTACAAAGGAAAAACCTACATTTTAGATAAGCCATTTATTTTCTCATTCTCATACAGAAACTGTACCATTTACAAAGAAACTGTACCATAGAAAATAATGAGAAAACAGGCATTCAATAAAATAGTGGATTTATCACAGATGTTTATTTTCAATCTTTTCTCTCAATATTTATGAACTAACCTATAACAAATGCTGCTGACAGTAAATATAATGATCCTTTCCATAAGATCTTATGATCCAGGAGGGAAAAAACTGTTAAGTGGATTCATCCAAACACAATGTAATAAATTGCAAATTTTGTCCAGCTACACAATAGGTTATCTCAATGAGACAAGCCTAGGGCCAGGGGTGGTGGAGCACGCCTGTAATCCCAGCACTCGGGAGGCTGAGGCAGGAGGACCACTGCGAGTTCAAGACCAGCCTGGGCTACAAAGTGAGCTCCAGGCCAGCCTGAACTGTATAGCAAGACCCTGTTTCAAAAAGACCAAAAAAAAAAGAGAGAGACAGGCCTAAGAAGAACACTGCACTTACTTAACATTCTCCAGTAAAAGATCTATCAATATTTATACAGTTCACAGCTCTTTATCTATAAAGACAAACTTTTCTAACAGTAAACTAGCAATGAGGGCAAATCTTTTAGAGCTTTCAATGACACAAACAGCCTGCTGTGGTACATGTGCCATAGATTCACCACCACTGAACTAGGCAGTGGTAGAAAATCAAGCAAGTTATACTCTGGTTCCTCTTTAGTTTTAATGTCTAAGTAAAATTAGGACTGACATACACTTTAAAAAATGTAAGGCCTCCTGAGAGACCACTAAATTCGTATAACTGCCCTCCTGTGAGTCCAAGAAGCTATAGTTAACTTCCACAGTCAGAAAACTATATGAAACAAAATAAATAGCTGCTCCTCCTAATCACTGCTTATGAGGTAAACACTTCAGAAAATTAAAGACTTTTCAATAACTTAAACATTTGCCCTGAAGAAATAAAGCACTCAATAGTACTGTTTAGTAAAACGTAACTTATAATTTTAGTAGCAAAGTGACACTAGCATGAATAACAGTATAACAAGTCATGCACTGTTTTTACTTTACAGTAATATTCCAATCACTGGATTGCAAAATCTGTCACATAATTACTGTATTCCCAAAGAATAAACTGCAGTATGCCTGATATCTAGCTGTTTAACTTTTTTTTTAAATGTGAAGTTAAACCTCACCTGGAAAGGTGAAATTTAGACTCCTGCCAGATCACATGGTAATCAAGTAAAATAACTAGATCACCAATTAGAACATACAGTATTTTAACATAACTTTTTGGGTTTTTTGCTTGGTTTTTGGTCTTTTTGTGATAGGGTTTCACTATGCAGTTCAGGATGGCCTTGAACTCACTTTGTAGTCCAGGCTGGCCTCAAACTGCCAGTGATTCTCCTGCCTTAGCCTCCCGAGTGCTGGGATTACACGTTCAAAGTAACATTTTCTAAACAAACAACAACCCATCGGCAATGAAGACATATGAAACCCAACCTCTGCATTTTAATAAAATAGATAAAATAAACTGGTCTTCATAAAAATGTAATACCTTTGACTTCTGAAGGACAGCATTGGAAGTAAAATGAAGACAACTTCAATAATGGGAGAAAGTACCTGCAAACCATAAGGGACTTGCATCTAGAATACATTAAAAAAACTACTACAACTAAGCAGTAAGGGAAATACAGCAATTAAAAACTGAGCTGCAATAAGCAGCCAGAAAATCTGTGAAGCTGAACTTAATAAACACAAATGAAGAAGCTAGTTGTGAGAAAAAGAAGTGAAAAACTTCATAAGAGAACTGTTAAAGATGGTTCCAAATACTTAAAGCCCAGAGGACAAAATACTGGTGGATAACAGTCTTAGGAATGTGCTAATTCAAAGCTTAGAAAAGATGCTTCTTGCTCTGTATCGTAAGTTATACAAGAAGAAAATGGGAAGCACTGTGCAAACTGCTTGACAAGCTTTTATAAGAAAATGAAACACCCTAACTCTTAATTGCTCTCATTTTAAAATTCAATGTACTGAATGTTAATTTTACTTTTTAAAATTTTCCTATAATTTGTAACCAACCAGAGCATTTTTAATATTCTGACAAACTTTTTCAAAGGTCTCAACTTTTCTACTTACCCAGATGGCTTTGAACAGTTTCAGCTGCATGTCATTGTTAGCTCCCCAAACTACTCTAAAAACGAAGGACTGCCTGTATAGTGAGGATGCTTTATTTAATCACATTCTCAAGAGCATATACACATATATATCAAGAAAAATCTACTAGATCAGTAACAAGTCTCTAGATGCAAATACACTAGCTTAGTTCTTCCACTGTTTAGTTCTAAGGTTCTATGTTATGATTTACACATACAATTCTCTTCTGTTCCTACTCCCCAAGTCCTGTTTATAGCTAAGCATCTTCATCTAAAGATGAGAAAAGCTAGGATTAATGATTAAAGAACATCCCCATAATGCCAGACCAGCCTGTCAGAGACTGCAAGGAAATCAGAAAACTGCTAAACTAATTCTTCCACTAGCATACACAAAGCTGCCCACTTCTGAAAAGCGTTTACTCTGGTTTTGTTTTCTGTCCATACAGCTTACACAGACCTACTCTACTCTCAAAGAAAAATATTTCATTTTTTATGGACTTCTCATTAATGACATTTTACAAGCATCTGCACTCAAAGAGGCTAGGAGCCAGGCACGGTGGCACACGCCTGTAATCCTAGCACTCAGGAGGCTGGGGCAGGAGGTCTGTCACAAGTTCAAGGTCAGCGTGAACTACATGGTGAAACCATCTCAGGAAAACAAAGAAAAAAAAAAGACACTAGAGTCCCACTGCAACACTAGCGTAAGTGACAAATTTTAAAACATTACATGTTATGGTATAATGTGGTATCCTGGATGGATGGGGTCCTAGACAGAAAAAAGATGTTAACTAAAACAAAAAAAACTTGAATATAGATTTTAGTTAATAATGTCAATATTAGTTAACTACGACAAACACACCACATTAATTTATCAACAGTGGAAGGTGAATGTGAAGTACACAGATATTCACGGTATTATCTTCATAATTGTTGATCTATTTAAAAAGGTAAATAAGTACGAGGTACCCTTTATCTCACACTAGATTAATGCTGAGATCTTGTGAGTTTCTGAATCACAGGCACTAAATAGTATTTACAAATTCCTATTCCTTACACTAGTGTTCCTTAAGACTATGTTGTAGGAAATGCTGACTCCAAATAACTCTGTCTCTTGGAAAGGGGAACCTAGCCAGCAGGGTTTCCACTGCAGTCCCACTTCCATCAACGAGAAAGATCTGTGAGTCTGAAATAAGAATTCTGTGAGGAAGGGAAATGTGAAAGCCACTCACTAAGCCTAAAAAGAAATAAAGTTAGTGTTTTCAGGATCATTTCCAAATTCATAGCTTCTCATAATGGCAAGCACACTGAACTAAGGGTATAAGACCTGGATTCTAATCATGCTTTTTTTGCTAACCAACTTTTATTACTAACCAATTATATACAATCTTTTACTCCTTTTAGCTTCAGTTTTCTCATATGCAGTGAGGGCCAGAAGGACACACAAAGTATGTTTCAGTCAAAAAGTTTCAACCTAACTAGAATTAGTCTCAAAAATTGAGAGAATGGTAAAAGTAGTCATTGCATAGTGAAGTATAATGCTCTTAATAAAGATGAAAAATATTCATGCTGGGTGTGGTGGCACAGAATTTGCAATTGAAGAATTTGGGAGGCTGAGGCAGGAGGATCTTGAGTTGAAAGACAACTTAGGCCACATAGCAAGTTCAAGTCCAGCCTGGACTCCACAGATTCTGCTTCAAAAAAAATTTTTTTTTAAAAATCAGGGTTGGCTGGTTTGTTTTTTAAACCTTTTTGGCCTAATTATCTTTATCGAGATATACTGACTTAAAGAAAACACATGCATATTATACTCATCTGATTTTAAATTTCAAAATATGTGACATTTATTTTAAAAATACACAGGTAGCTTTCCTTTCTACCAAAATCAAGCAATACAAAAGTGTATTTAACAGACAGTATAATTCAAAATCAATTCATTTCAAAACAGTGTTAAGCTTCTTCTGGATTCAGTTTCCTCCCAGTTTGACAGTATTATTATCTAAAGCACAAAAAAAATCAATGAAACAGAATACAAAATTGACCATGGCAAGTTTTTAATAGGAGTTTCAAATTAAATTTCAGTATCTTAAGACTATTAAATTATCTACGTAAAAAAATTTTAATTACGCCCGAGTCTCAAATGTCACCAATCTAAAAACAGTTAAACTATAATAAATATTTATATAAACCCAAAAATACAGGGTTCTAATGTGTAGTAAATATTCTAATGATTATTAGCAGTTCATGTATAATGTATATTTCCTTCCAAAAACAGTTAAAAGTGGTTAACAAAAGTACGTGCCATTAATATGTACTCTCTGGTCTTTTCAAAATATTTTCACATTCTCTCAACAAACAGTGTTGGAAAACACTGCTTAAATAATGTGATCACAAAATGAAAAGTATTCCAACACTGTTTAAATAATGTAATCACAAAATGAAAACTCTCAAAACACATTTTTATTATTTCATCTTCAGGAAACTACAGGTACTATATATTTGACCCAGCTATACCTATCCTGGGTATTTTCCCAAAGAGTAAAATAAATCACCACAGTAATACATGCATACAAGCCCACAGCAGCACAACTCACAATAGTTAAACTATGGAAGCACCCTAGATGCCTAAAAAGACCAATGGATAATAAAAATGTGGTATATTTACACAATGGAGTACCACTCAGCCATAAAGAAGTATAAATTCTGTGATGGCACAAGCCTGTAATCCCAGCACTAGCGAGGCTGAGACAGGAAGATCATAGAGTTCCAGACCAACCTGGGCTACCTAGTGAGTTCAAGACCAGCCTGAACTACACAGTGAGACCCTGTCTCAGAAAAACAAAACAAAACAAAACAAAACAAGGCAAAACAGATAAATCCAAATCATTTGTAGAAAAAATGGATGGATCTTGAGACGATGTTAAGTGGCAAAACAAATCAGATGTAGATCAATTATCACAGGGTTTTATTATATGACAAACCCAAAATATAAACAGTAAAATAATAGATGGTAGGAAACAGGAAGATACACTTCTTGGAGATGGGGAGGGTGATGAGAGAAAAGGAGAGGTAAGAGTTGGCAGAGGAAAGAAAACACTATCAAAACTGATCGAGATATAGAGTATATGTACCAATTTCCTAAAATGAGCCTCTTTTCCTCTCTTATAATGTATTGCAAACATATACCAATAACAAAAAACCCTACAGATACTAGGTACAACTCTTCAAAAGACATGGTCCCATTCACAAGCATATGGATTTCAAACAGCAAGTACAGTCATTAAAGTTGTAACACTAAAATATCACTTTTAGAATTATCTTTGTTTTGCTAGTTAGCCATGCCCAAGAATACTGAACTATTTTCCCAAAGCTGAAATTGCTAAAGATTTTATCACCTATGATACATATACATAATAAAGACGATTTCACAGACATGCAAAATGAATTCTGAGGCATTACCTTGAAAGTACCAATTACAACATATATCAAAGCCTTTTACTTTAGTACATACAGATTTAATATTTTCATTTTATTATGCAATAATGGCATGAAATATTAAATCACAGTTCTATAACCCAGTTCAATACAACTAAAAGAAACACTACCTTTTCAAACAGCAAAACAATACTTTTAACTCATTAACATTTTTCAAATGGTCAAATTTTTTCAAGCTTCAGCGTACTTAATTTGAAAGTCTGTGCTCAGAGGAAACCAAACACTGTATTCAGTATGAGAGGAGTTGAACAGCTTATCTAAGATACCACTTGTTCTTCAATTAGCTTTCATCTTGCTCTATGCTTTTAATTTGTCTGCACTGCAGTTTTTCACTTAAATGAAAGAAAGACAACACAGTCAGGTAAGGACAATCACCTATCTCACGTTCGAAGAGCAATCGTCCTCTTGTCCCTGGTCTCTCCTCCCCCACCCCGGTGCAGTGGAGCCTGGGAGGACCGGACCCCCCACCGCGACCCGGGAGGCCTCCAGGCGCGACCCCGCTTTGGTACCCGAGGCTGACACCCGCCCACCTTGGGCCTCCTCTCCCGCCTCCCCCAGCACCTTCAACCCGCAGCGCGGACCCTCACCAGCCGGGGCCACCCCGCCACCAGCCGCGAGCGCGCGGCCGCCGCGCGAGCACGACCAGCAGCCACCCCTGCCCGCCGCCCCGGGCCCCCGGCATCCGCGCGGGTCCCACCCGCACCCTGCCCAGTCCCGGGCTCTGCTTCCCACGGAGCGCAGTGCTCAAGAGAGCGCGCCTCGACTTCTCCCACACGAGGAGCCCCCGACCCCCAGGAACAGGCGGCGGGGCAAGGCCAGGTCCGAGCGGGAAAGCAGGCAACCCGCCCCAGAAACCGACCTGTGGAGACCGCCATCTTCTCCTACAGCCCGACGCAGCCGCCTGAACGCACGGGACGTCAGCGTCACTTCCGGGAGCGCGTCGCTCCAGACTCCGCCCCCCGCGGCCGGCGCTGCGGTGCCCGAGCGCTGACGGCGCGCACGCGGGCCGGGGGTGGGCGTGGGCACCGTCGCCGCTGTTGAGCAGCTACGCCTGACGACAGCCGTCTCAAAATAAAAAGTTCATGGGAGGCTTAGTAGACAAAGTTAAATTACTTTCTATAAAATAGCCGGAAAGACAAGAAACCGCACGCAGAAGGGATGTGACCAGACACAGCGGCCACGGACCACGTGAGCGCGTGAACGGAGACGGGAGGCGAGGGGGTCTGCAGCGAGGTTCGGCCTCCTAGTACGTCCACGAAAGCAAGGAAACAGGAAAGCCTCTCGATAGTGTTTCGTAGTGATTCGATATTGAAATGATAATAGTTGGGCAAAGGTGAATCACACAGAACGTGTTATTAAAATAAAAATAACGCAAAACGTGGGCGTTGACAAATTTGTGTTGAAAGGTTACTCCGAAGGGGAGATAGTATGTTTGAAGAACCGCTAAGAACGAAGCGAATGTATTGTCTTTTTCTTTCAATATATCCATGATAGTGAAACATGATTAAAGTGTATGGCTAAACCTTTGTCAAAAAGTGTAAGATAAAAATTCTAAGGAAGCAGGTCATATAAAAAGTTTTTACGTCTGTAGTTGTCAGTGTGGCTTCTGTGTAACTCAGGGCTCTCAGTAGCTGCTGTGCAAGTGCAGTGTAAAAGCTGGAAGTCAGTATTGGATGCTATTATGCTTATGTTAAGAAAGGAAAAGTGGGGCTAAGAATGTAAGAGTGCTTGCCTAGTAAGTGTGAGACCCTAAGCTCTGCTCTAGTACAGTACTGTCAAAAAAAAAAAGGAAAAATGAACCTCAAAACACTAAAATGACTTTTTTAAGAGCACACCTATCCACCAATAGTGTTTAAAAGCTGAACTTCTAATGAAGTTATGACTGCAAAGTTAACACTGTTTTCATCCCTAGTTTGTATTACTATGTTAATCACGATTTTTATGTTGCTGTAATGGTATCTATAGTCTGAAGCTTTTGCTTTTACAGTAATTATTATGCAGAGAAGGGGGAATCACTACAGGGGTAGAGATTCTTAGTTCTTTCAGTTCTGCTCATTGACCACATCTCTTTAAGTATCTGAAGCTTTGAAAAAAAGAAAGACACTTGATTGCTGAACACAGAATGCCCTCAATTTTTGCTTCCCAGCTGATCCCACCTATGTCCCCTAATATGAAGTGACACTATAGAGCACTCTTAATACTTGTGCAGTATACTTCAACCTGGCAGCCTCTAAAGTGGCCCCCAAGGCCTCCTCCTGGTACTTGTGTTCTTGTTTTGAATGCTCCTTTTACACTGAGTGTGAGCTAGTTTATTCACTACTTTGTGTTGAATGACAAGGACAGAAGTGCTACAATATCAGCTCTGAGGTTGTTGTCTTGGTTACTTCTCTCTCATTGCTGAGACAAAATACAGGACACTCAAAATTAAGGAAGGAAAGGTTTATTTAGCTCACAATTTGTAGGGCTGGGGATTTGGCTCAGTGGTGCAGGCACCTGCCTGGCAAGTGGAAGGCTCTGAGTTCAATTCCTAGTATCAAAAAAAAAAAAAAAATCTGTGGAAGTTTCAGTCCGTAATAAGCTGGCTCCAAGGCAGGGTGGCACATGGCATAGGGGCAACAGTTCAAGGCCACAGAAAACAGCAAGAGCAAGAAGCGGGAAGAGCAAGCCTTTTTTCCTCCTTTATATTACCACTCCCTAAGGCACGTGTATGTAGTGCTCACACCATCTCCCTGCCCTCCTCTTGCACAGGATGAGGATGCTTACAAAGTAAGGATTCTGGCCACCTGCTGAATCGCTTAAAATTCTAAACTTCTCAGGTTGATACACCAGGTATCAACCATTACAGTTATGTTTAGTCTTTTTAATTTTTTTTAATGTTTTTGCAGTTGGGGGATTGAACATGGGGACCTCTACCACTGAGCCATATGCCCCTTTTCACAAAAGTCAAATAGGTTGATGCCAGATGTATAGCTCAGGGGTAGAGCAAGTACTTCATATGTGGGAGTCCCAAGGTTCAATCCCAGTACTAAATAAAAAAAATATTCTTGTGTTCAGATTGGAAAATTGTTGCATAATCTATGCTAGTTGAAAGTCTTGGAAATGCATTGGAATGACTATTTGGGACCAAATGTGTAGCTCAGTGCTTAGCAATGCTTAGTATTTGCAAGGCCTGGAGTTAGTCCCAGGATACCCCTGCCCCCCAGCCAGAAATATGTTCATTAATATAATAAAACTTTGCTTAGTATGGAAATGAAATTGCAGAAAGAAGAAACCAAAAGACACCTTGAGAGTTAGAATAATCAAGAGCCCTTCAGGCAAAGCCTGGTGTTTGGGGTACTGGTATCATTACTAAGAATAGGGTAACTTGGAGCATCTAAGAACTTAGGAAAGGCCAAGGTGAACAGTGGATGCCAGATGTTCCTGCTATTTTCCACCACTGTTTATCCAGCTCACAGTGCACACTAAAGAAAGATGAACCACTGTTCAGTTTATTACATTGACAGATGCACTGGATCTCTGCTGTTCTCCATTTCCTCACCAGCAAAATGAAAATATTCTTAAAGTTTATCCTTAACACATTTAATGTAGTGTTTGGCCCATCCAATGTGCACAATAGATGATTGCAATTCTAATGACTAGATCCCAAAAGGTCTTTCTAATAGGTTTTTTTAAAAAAATACTGGGAATTGAACCCAGAAGCACTCTACCAGTGAGCTAATGTATAGACATTCATTCATTCATTTATTAATTTTTTAACAGAGGCTCTTGAAGTTGTTCAGGCAGGACTCAAACTTGCAGGCCTCCATCAGTCTCCCTCAGTGCTAGGAATACAGGCATGTGCCATCATGCTCAGCTAAGCAAATAATTTTTCATCAGAATTTTGAGTTGTCCTCTTGGCTCTGGCTGTTAGAAAACTCAAAGCCAAATCAGTAGCACATCCCTAGTACATATTTAAGATATATAATATATGTACTGAGTTCATCCTCTCAATTCACCTTATTTTCTTATTTCTCCTTTATCATATTTTACTCTTTTTCACTTATCACAGAACTCACTACATCATTATACATTCCTACAAGTCTTCACTCTGTTTTTAGAGAGCACATTATTATTAAATGATAAACTAATTTTAGTCCTTTGATACTTATAAAACATTGGATAATTGAAACTTAGTGTACCATTTACTAATCCCTTTCTTTTAAAAGTATGCAATCATAGTCTACCAGTGGAAGACACCCTAAGCTGCTCTTTCCT
>NW_004955454.1:7946149-7948479 GCF_000276665.1 Chinchilla lanigera | reverse complement strand
TGTCTCCCTCTCTCAACTACCCTCCCTCTGTCTCTATGCAGAAAACAATGAGTTGAAGCAGGAAAAGAAGAAAGACAGAGGAGAAAGCATATAGACACAGACAGAAATAAAAAAATCCCATTAATGCCACTTTGAAGGAAGTAAGGTCCCTGACTAATGTCCCAACCCTCCAGTTGACAGAACAACTATCCCTGTAGCAGAAGATGCACCACCCCCATCCAGTATACTTCAGTTTGTTAGTTGCCCAGGTAATAGTTCTGGTTATAGTTCCTGCTACTTTTGTTTTGTAGAAACAGCTGGTTGCTGTGATGCATAGCTGGTCACTATGATGCATGTTGTAAGAACCAATCCCCAACTGACAAGCCATTCTGTCTCTGTACTTCCTGCTTGCTTATCTCATAGTGCAATGGCAAGCAGAAACACCAAAACAATACCCAGGATTTGGAGGCAGATTTATTTACATTGATTAGTACTGATCAAGATCATTCCCAGATTATCAGGCCCGGATCTCTGGTGGTCTAGGCTTTCATATGATGCACAAGCAGGAGGTACAAAGGTGAGGGAGACCAGCCTGACAGTTCTTCTGATAATCTAGCAGAGTGAGATCATCAGTTTCAAGGGCAGATTAATGATCATCAGTTCATGAAGTTTGGTATAATGGTACAATCAGGCATCCTGCATGTTTGGTTATGCTGTCATGATTACAGGAGAAAGTAATTACAAAGCCATGAAGCCATGAAGCAGTTACAGAGCTAGGCAGTTTCAAAAGAACAATTTCTCTTGTACAGTTTTCCCCTTTAGTATAAGCCATAGACCACCAGAGATCAGGGCCTGATACTTTGAGAATGATCCCAATCAGTGCCTATCAACATAAATAAATCTCCCTCCAAATCCTGAATGTTGTTTTGGTGTTTCTGCTTGCCATTGCACCTGGTGCATTGGCCAGGCCATGTGACCTCTTTGGTCATCTGACAATGTTGACCTCTTTGGTCACTCTTTGTGGCCCTCACAAAGCAAGGACTTCTCCAGGTCCCAAGGTGAAGGTACAGCCTCAAGATTTCTCAAGTCCCTTCAAAGGTGTGGAGGAGGTATCTTGGCTCCCCACTTGAGCAGCTCACATTGAATCCCAAAGGGAGGAGGACAGAGTCTGTCTGTCTCTCTATCTGACTGCCTTCCTGATTCCAGTAAGACCCCCAGGGACACTGCAGTTCATCTGTCTGTCAGTCTTGCTCAGCTCCAGCAGAAGGAAAATCTGATCAACTCTTGCTAGTTAGGACCACCCTCAAGGGAAGACAGTTGGAATGTTTAACCCCTGGGTGCCTGCTGAATGAATGTGTGAGTGGCATGGGCAGTGTAAACAATAGGCTGCTCTGTCTGTGCACCAATACTGGGAAGTACTGGTCTCGGGGGCTGGCTGGGTCCTCACCTGCGATTCCATGGCTATCGACATACAGTGTAACAGACGCCTTGCATTCTCATCTAAGTTGCACCTAAATCCCCACGAGGGGTGCAGCCAGGAGGGCATCTGCACAGTTTCTCTCTCCCTCAGGGGTACCCACCCTTTGTCTGTTGCACTATCATTCAAGGGTACAGAGTACACACATAGGAAATCAGAGATGGGAACTAATTAGTCAAAACCCACAGTCCCTGACTGGAGGAAAAAGGCCTTTTCTGAGATTACAGAGTTAAAAATGAAACCACACCACTCCCTGCAACTCAAAAACAACAACAACAAAAAAATCAATAAAAAGGAAAAAAGAGTCCCATTCTTCCTGACAATTCTGCCTTGGCAACCTCATTGGCCACCACAGTCCACTCCCAATACCTATAACTTCAGTCCCTGCTCCTGACTCATCTATTTCCAGCCAGCCAATTGAACTGGTTCTAGCTAGCTATTGCCTGCATTCAGTCACAGAGGCCCTCCTTCTGGAGCCTTCGGCTTCTATCCCAGTCAGATGATGTCATCTAATGCCAAGGATTGTCAGCAATTCCTTCTGAATTTCATTTTGACTAAAAAAAAAAAAAAAAAAAAAAATGGACTTTCAATCCTGATGAATTAGTTTCCATGGCCTTTCCCAAAGGTTGCCCTGCCTAGAAGCATAAAATCAGTCAAGCCTTTCTCAAAGACATCAGAGGGGGGAGGGACAAAAAGCACATCAATATGTACTCAGAGGTCTGATAAAGCCCTTACCAAAATAGACATTCCTTTCTGTCAGAAAAAGGTTACCATCTCCAGGGCAACTGGGACTCTTGCCTCTTGCCCCTTCTGCCAGACATAAACTTGCAGCCTTTGGTGAGGACAGCTCACCAAACATAAATTCCTGTATAAG
>NW_004955454.1:7936373-7945619 GCF_000276665.1 Chinchilla lanigera | reverse complement strand
GGGCAGCCTGTTTTTCTGTCCCAGCTCCATTTCTTGTCCCCCAAGAAGGAAAAAAATGAGGCTTCAAAACTGCAAAATGTCTATAGACTGTCAAGCTGCTAAAATATACCTCTTCTGCCTATAAAGCCAGTTTAAGATCTCTGAGCTGTCAGTACCACTGTAATTGCCTTCCATATACATTGCCTCAGTCTTTTTCCACCCACAGCCTGCTGATACACCTGTCTAGATCTACAAAATGCCTTCTTCTGCCTTTAATTGGCTCCTGTCAGCCAGCCCCTCTTTGCCTTTATATGGAAAGACACCAGTTCTGGACTCAGAAGTCAACTGACCTGGATTCAACTCTCAAAGTTTCAGATCTTGTTCATCTTCTTTGGAGAAGCCCTCACAGCTGACCTCACTAGTTTCCCAGTACAAATATCACTGCACTTCTGATTAATGACACCCAAGCTGCCTGCTGGAAAGGCACAAAAGCTCTGCTGCAATATCTGTTTACAAGAAAGAAATGATGCAAATTTCTTGGAGCTCCTGGCTTCTATAAAATTTGGATGCTTGAGTTCACAAAAACAATGATGCTTACTCAGACTGTCAGTTCCTGGGAGTGTCCAGTGGCCTACCTGCACAAATACTTGGATCCAGTTGCTGAGGGCTGGATGCCTTCACACTCTTATAGCCACTGTCCTTAGCAAGAAAGCTGACAAGCTCACCTTGGGCTGAGAGCTAACTGTTCAGGTGCTACTTGATAGATATGCCCTGGTCACTTTGGACGAAGTTATTTGGCCAAAACTCTCCTGCTACTGCTTCCTGCTGCTGTTTGGAAACCTGCTACCAGTGATGCTAAACCTGTGCTCCTAAACTCCCTCTGGGGAACCAGTTGACTGAAACATTAACCCCAGCCAGAAAAACTTGACCCAGTACTCCAAGGAGATCCATCCTGATCAGAGCCAGACCTGCCCCCACTGTACGTTCTGCAAGCTCAAGTCATAGCACTGGCACCCATACCTCTGCAGCCAACTCAGGATTCAGTGTCTGTGTCACTGGCCCTGACCTCACCCCTCATTTAAAGATATACAGATAGACTTGGTGCTCATCTATACCTATGCAGGCTGGCCCAAGGCATTCTCTACCTGAGTTGAGAGCACAATAAAAGTTTGTAGGGTCCTTCTGTGAAAAATCATCCCTAGATATGGCCTACCCTTTGATCACTGGCAGTGACAACAGGCCTGCATTTGTAGCAGAGATAACTAAATAAAAGCTACGTACAGCATACAAACCACAAGCTATAAAAAGCTAGAAAATAAAACATAACTCTACAAAAACAGCTTGTAACTAACTCCACAAAAGCTTAGCTAAAAGACCAGCTGTACCCATAGGCACTCCAGCACACACATATAACCGAGGTACATATTAACTACCTCTACAAGTTTCAGAAATCCAGCTTTAGATCCACCCTTCCAGAATTCTGGAGAATTTACCTGGAACAGACATCTCATTCTGAAGAGATGACACACTCAAAGCCCTGCTCTGGTCACTCTGGATGCTGACCAGCCCATGTAGGGCTGAAGCCTGAGGACACAGTTTTGTGTCTTTTCAGCCTGCTTACCTGTCCTTGCTTCCCTGCCCCTTGCTAGTTGTGGTTTTTCCCTTAAACTCTATGGACAGTTGCCCCAAGAGAAGAGGACAATCAATCAAACACTTGGTCAAGATTTAATGAGCATCCAAAGCACATTAGACACTCTCCTAGGTCAGATTAACTCCCTCACTATCTTGCCGGAGTAATATTATAAAACAGACAGGCATAAATTATGTCTCTTCCTAAAAGCAACTTAGGAAAAAACTTTGATAAGACAATTTTGGAGACCTTGGCTAGGGCCCATCCTAGGATCACTGTCAACCCTAATGCTATTGCTTCTGGTTGGGACTTGTCTCAGAGGATCACACATAACATGCCCAGCAAAGATTTACCAGGGAAACTAAAAGAGGGGAGAAATGTATCAGAAGATGCCCCCCACCCCAGCCAGTGTACCTCAGTTTGTTAGTTGCCCAGGTAATAGTTTCAGTTACAATCTCTGTTACTTTTGTTACTTAGAAACAGCTGGTCTCTGTGATGCATATTGTAAGGCCCAATCCTCAAGTGACAAGCCATTCTGCCTCTGCACTTCCTGCTTGCTTATCCCATATAAGCCCAAGTCCAAAAAAAAAAAAAAAAAAAAGAAAGAAAAGTAAGGGGCTGGGGATTTAGCTCAGCAGCAAAAGCGCCTGCCCGGCAAGCGCAAGGTCATGAGTTCGATTCCCGTACCGGAGAAAAACCAAAAAAAAAAAAAAAAGCCCAAGTCCACCAGAGATCAGGGCCTGATATTTGGGAATGATCTCAATCAGTGCCCATTGTTGTAAATAAATCTGCCTCCAAATCCTGCATGTCGTTTCAGTTTTCCTGCTTGTCATTGCATCCCTTCTCCCCATGAGTAGATAGATATACAATTCCCGTGGAGTTCTTGTTATCAGTGTCTGTGATGAACACACCCAAACATCCCCTGTGTCCCCTGTGACCCACATCTCCTGGAGCTTTTGACTGTATGGGATCCACCCAACTCTTTGAGTGTTGATGGAAACTATGACTTTTCTTTAATCTACAACTTGCTAAAGTGATGGGAAGACATGTCTGCAACTGCAGTCCATGTTATCTGAATGCCAGTCCTATAAGGAAACACTTTCCTTTGCTGGATCTGAAACTGCTATGATGCAAGCTTACTTTGGAGAGGGCCATGTGACGCGAAACTATGGCCAGGCTCTGGCCAACAGTCAGCAAAAAACGGAGGATCTCCATGTGACAGCCTGCAAGGACCCGATGTAAGCTTGGTGGCATTATATCCCTCAGCTGCTAACACCTGCAAAAGCTTGGGAACAATTCCCTGCTCCTCCCTTAAGCCTTGAGATCAGCCCACAGCTCCTGAACTAGCAGCTGGCTCACAGCCCAGCCAAGCTCAGACTCCTGACTCATCGACGCTGTGAGAGAATAAACCTGAGTTCTTGAGTCACCAAGTTTGTGATAACTAGTTCTGCAGCAAAGTAAGACAACAATCTTACAGCAGCCACCATGTTTTAATGGCCTGGGTAAATCTGATTTCCTCACAGAGAATTCTGACAATCCTTCTAATCGGTGTGAGGAAAGCTCTATTATCAACAAACTTTAAACTTTCTTCAAGTTTTTCTTCTTAGTTCTAGTGATTTGAGGGCTGAGGATTTAGCTCAGTGGCACAGCACCTGCCTGGCAAGTGGGAGGTCGTGAGTTTGATTCCCGGTACCAGAAAAAAAAAACAAATACCAAAAAAAAAAAATTCTAGTGATTTGTCCAAATTGCAGTGGCTTCATATCTAGCTGATCCTAAATGTCTATGTTTCTTTTTTAAAAAATTCTTTTATCCTTTTTATTGGGTATACAGATTAATAGGTTTCATTTTGTCATATTTGTGCGTACACGCAACAGTCTACATTTTTACCCTCCCCCATCATTCCCTTGCCCTCCCCTCCTCCCGTTCCACATTTGGAGGGCTCAGTGTATACTGTGTTCATATTCATCCCTCCATTACCCACCTTTACATGCTCTCCTTCTGTTATTCCTCTCCTCTTGTTTAATAATAGCCTCCCCTCTATTTTCTTGTCATTTTTTTTTTTTTTTTTAGATTCCACATACTCAGGAAAACAAAATTTTTGTCTTTTGGTGTCTGGCTTATTTTGTTCAACATGATGGTGTCCGGGTCCATCCACTTTCTTGCAAATGACAGAATTTCATTCTTCCTTGTGGCTGAATAATGCCCCATTGTGTGTTTATGCCACATTTTCTTTATGCATTCATCTGTTGATGGGCCCCCAAGCCACCTCCGTATCTTGGCTATAGTGAACTGTATCAAGAAAACATGAATATGCAGGTGTCCCTATAGTATGCTGGCCTTGTTTCAGGTAATGTACATGTTTTTTAAACACTGCATTCATTCCGTCCTTTCTGATCAAGTAAACCTGCATTTGCTCTTTCATTTTATTTATTTCATTTGGATTTTGCCTACCATCAGGTTGGCAATATATTTCACACTGACTGCCAGTTCAAATCAATGCATAATGGCTAGCTGAAGAGTGACTTCTAGGGCTGCCATCAAGATCAGCAAAAAATAAACAAACATAAAAAGTGCTGTCATCATATGTTGATGTCAGCCTGAGGGAGTTACAGCAAAGAACTTGAATTTACCAGCTGCCCAATGATGTGATATCCAAACACCTCTGCCTTTCACCACCAACCGAGATCTCTCCTCCTCCAGCCTATCACACATTATCACTCCTCTTTCCAGTGAATGCCCATAGTACAACATGGTACATTACTGCTTTCTTTCCAGAGTCCTTTCCTTATTAATATTTTTCTTTTCCTTTCATTAAACTGTTCTAGCTCTTTTAGTATATACTAAGGAGTTAATATAGCAAAACAACAACAACAAAAAAGATGTTGGGCATGGTGGTGCACGCCTGTAATCTCGGCACTTGGGAGGCTGAGGCAGGAGGATCATTGCAAGTTCAAGACCAGCTTGGGCTACAAAGTGAGCTCAAGGCCAGCCTGAACTGCTTTGAGAGACCCTGTCTCAAAAAAAAGCTAACATGTTCTGTCTAATTGTAAAAATCAGTTTGTTTCTTTGCTTGCTTGTTTATTTTGAGACAGGTTTTGCTGTGTAGTCCAGGCTGGCCTTGAACTCCCTATGTATCCCAGGCTGGCCTCCAATTCATGGCAATACTCCTTCCTTAGCCTCCTCAGTGCTGGGATTACAGGTGTGTACCACCACTCCCAGCTCATTTTAAGCCACGTTATAGTTTGTATCTAGATGTCCCTCCAAAGCCTTGTACACTCATACACTGGGCTTTTCAACAGTGCTGGGATTAAGGGTGCCCCATCCTGGATGTGGATGGTACAACCTAAAGGGCAGGTCACCTGGATGGAATGTAAAGAGACAGAGAGAGGGTTGACTGCTGCTGCTGCTGCTCTTTCACTTGCTTGCTGCTTACTCCTTTGCTATCTCCTGTCTGCTTGCCATGGACTGTTTCTCCTCTGTGATGCCCCTCTGCCATGTGCCACCCTGCCTTGGAGCCAGCTGACTATGGACTGAAACCTCCACAAACTGTGAGCCAAATAATTTCCTCCTTTAACTTTGAGTATCAGGTATTTGGTCTCAGCAATGAGAGCAGTAACTAAGACAACCCACTTGAGTTTTTGACCTGCAAAGTTTTGTGGCATCAGTAACCAAAAAATTCATGGAGCTTATTGCTAATGGGAATCTCAATACCTGTGATTTAAATATATTCACAGGGCTGAGGATATAACTAAGTGTGGATATAGCTAAATGAGGATATAGCTAAGTGCTCTAGCATGTGTGGGGTCCTGAATTTGAACCCCAGCACCGCATGCACACACACACACACACACACACACACACAAATAAAAAACAAAACATAATAAAATATACTCATGTGCATGCACACACACAAAGCCTCTTTATTCACCCCAGGAACTCTCCTGTCTCTCAGCATGTAAATACTCTCTTCCCTATGTTTTCTGTTTTGTAGCTGGGCTTCTTTCTCCTGTTTAGGAGAAAGTCTAACCATTTCAAGTGCCTAAAGTTTACCTGTCTCCACTTTCACTATCTTTTCCTGCATACAATGCAATCTAATATTGCAGTGTCATCTGTCTATGGAATCCGTGGTTAATTCCCAGAGCTCACCTTACTTGATTTGCCTGAAGCCTATAGAATAAGGGACTATTTTGTCATCTGAGAAAGAAATTCTTTTTTTTTTTTTTTTTTGATGTTTTGAAATACAAATGCATTGTGGAATGGCTACACCACATTGACTAAGATATGCATTAGCACACATAGCGTTTTTTGCAGTGAGAATCCTTAAAGTTTAGTATTAGGTATTTTCTTTTTTGGTTTGTTTTTATTTTTTTGTTTTTTTGTTTTTTGTTTTTTTTCTTCCAGTACCGGGAATCGAACTCACGACCTTGCACTTGCCAGGCAGGCGCTGTGCTGCTGAGCTAAATCCCCAGCCCCAGTATTAGCTATTTTCAAAATATAATACATTTACTAACCATACTTACTACATTGTAGAATGGATTTCTTGAACTTATTCCTCCTAAATGAAGCTTTATATCTTTGACCAAGCTCTCCCTTAACCCCCACCCTACCCCACATCCATGGTAACCACTATTCAATTCTTTGCTTCTCTGAGTTCAATCTTTTTAGAGTCCAAATACAAGTGAGGTCATGGGTATTTGTCTTTCCGTGCCTCATTTATTTCACTTAACACCGTGTCCTCCAGGATCATTCATATTGTGGCAAATTACAGGATTCTATTCTTATTCTTGCTTTTTATTCATGCATTTTAGCTGTACAGAATAGCTGGTTTCATTCTGGCATATTTGTACATGCATGTAACATACTTGGATAGCTTTCATCCCATCGCCTCCCTTCTCTTCTCCTCTCCACTCTCCTCTGAATCCCTGCTCTTCTAATAGTCACCTTTTGCTTTTTTTGAGACAGGGTCTCGCTATGTAGTCAGGCTGGCCTTGAACTCACTGTGTATCCCTGGCTGGTCTGGAACTCATGGTGATCTTCTTGTTTCAGCTTCCTGAGTACTAGGATTACAGGTGAACAGGACCATGCACAGCTAATAGTCTCCCTTCTACTTCGCTGAAATTTCTTTTACAATTTTTTTTAGATTCTACATATGACAAAAAACATTCAATATTTGACTTTCTGAGTCTGGCTTATTGTGCTTAACATGATAATCTCCAGTTCTGTTTTCCTGTAAATGACATGAGGTTGTCATTCTTTATGACTGAATAATATTCCACTGTAAATATATATCACATTTTCTTTATCCATTCATCTGTTGATAGGCAACTAGGTTGTTTCTACAGCTTACCTATTGTTAATAGTTTGTAATAAACATATTTATGCAAGAAGAAGTCTGCTGACCTTAATTCTTCCTTCTTTTTGAAAGCTTGACTAGAATGCCATCGTGTATATTTATACCACATTTTATTTATCCATCATCCTTTACTGATCACTTAGGCTAGTTCTACACCTTGACTATTATGACCAATGCTGCAGTAAATGTGGGAATGCAGATAATTCTTTACATATTGATTTTATTTCCTTTAGACATATACGCAGAAGTAACACTGCTAGATTACATGGATCTTCTATTTTTAATTTTTTGTGCTACCTTCATCCATAGTTTTCCATAATGGCTGTGCTAATTTATATTCCCACCAACAATGCACAAATTTTCCCACTTCTCCACATCCTAACGAGCACTTTTATGTTTTTGGTAATAGCCATTCTAACAGATAAGTGACATGGCATGGGGATTTTAATTTGCATTTCTCTGATGATTAGTGATGTCGAGCATTCTTTCATAAAATTGGTGGTGGTTATTCATATGTCTTCTTTTGAAAAATGTCTATTAAAGACATTTGTCATGGGCAGCAGGGGCAGTTGCTGGGATCAAACCCAGGACCTTGTGCATACAAATTTCATGCTGTACCACTGAGTTACACCACCAGGCAGATGTTGTCAATTTTTCCATTCAGCTTCTTTTGCTATTGAATCATTTGTGGTCCTTATATATTTTGAATATTAGATTTAATTAGACATAGACATATGGTCTATGCAAAAATTTTCTCTCCCGTTCTGTAGATTGTGCTTGATTGCCACAGTTTTCCAGTGTTCTAAGAGCATTCAGAATTTGTTTAAATTAGGTATGATAAGACAAACAGGCCTGGAAATGATTGCATGGAAAAAAAAGTTTATTCTCACAGAACCCTAGAAATAGGAGGTGGGACATGAAATAAAGAGTCACCAGGAGAAGCTCCAGGACTGGCAAGAGGTAGACAGATTGAGGGAGAGATGTAAGAGCTTTCATTTACTTTTCAGTTATTTTGAACTGATTTTGTGAAGGATAGATGCTATTGGTCTAGGTTATTTTTTTACATGGAACAGGCAGAGCATGACAAACAGTTTAGAATTAGCTGATTAGAGTAATTTCGGTGGGCTCTGGGGCATAGGTCCTGTCCCTTGTCATGGGGTATCTGCAGATGGAGAGACTAGAGCCAAGGAATAGTGGCCGGGCATGTGACAGCTTGATAAAGGAAGTGAATCATTCGCATTTGAAAGGTACAGTCCAAGGACAGCTGTTTACTGTCTCTAGGAATTAGCTTACCTTGGGAGGGGCCATCATTTGAGGGGCAAAATTCCCCAATCTGTCAAAGCATCAGAATACGGGAAATAAAAGACTCTCTAGAGTCACTTGGGGATTGCATGCAGGCTTCTCACTTTAATTGTCATCTAGATGTTTTCTTTCACAAAAGTCATATCTCAATCCTACACTTCACCTTAAACTTTATGCTTTAGTATATACTTGCTTACTTAGGTTGGCATCTGTTTGCTTTGTATCTAGATGTTCCCCCAAAACCTCATGTAGTCAAAGGTGGGGGCTTTTGAAAGACGATCCAGTTATGGGGCAGTATAATAGACAGTATTGCTGGGGGAAGGTGATTCCCTGTTGGAAAAGGTGAGACGATATGGACATGACTCAGAAGGGTACGTCTCCCTTTCCAGCTCTTCCCCTGGTTCTGCCCCCACCATGGCACCATGACATGAGCATCTTTTCCTCGGCCCTCCCCTCTGCCATGCTGTCTTGTCTTGGAGCCAGTGAACTATGTACTGAAACCGCTGCAAAATGTGAGTCAAAATGAAGTGCTCCTCTTTTAAATTGTATGTGTTGAGTAGTTTGTCCAGAGATGATGAAAGTGACTGAGACAGCATCTATGTCTACTGTACATCTCAACTTTAACCAAGCTCTTGTTTTTCTCCCACAACAGATTTCTATCTTGAAGCATTTTCCCCCCTCAGGCAGATGACAAAATCATCCTTACTGAAGCCAAAATCCTTAGCACCATCCTTGATTTCTCCTTCACCCCTGCCATGCATCCAGTCCATGTAGGAGTTCCAATGCCTCTGCCTTTCAAATGGTATGCCTGACATTCTGTCATTGTTTATGACCTCCAGGTCAATAGGATAAGCTTCTACTGTACCTCACCTGTCTTGTCCGAAGAGCACACTTGCTGCAAACCTTCCCCCAAGTAGACTTCTACTCAAAATGCTCCACTAGCTCCCAAAATAGAAATTAAATTACTTGCAAATAATATAAG
>NW_004955454.1:7926009-7936263 GCF_000276665.1 Chinchilla lanigera | reverse complement strand
AAAAGTTTTGGTACTAGAGATTGAACCCAGTACCTTCCCACTGAGCTACATCCCAGGCCCATTTTTTATTTTATTTTGAGAAAGGTTCTCAGTAAGTTGCTAATTTGCCTCGGCTGGGCTTGAGTATGTCGCCTTCCTGACTCTGCCTCCCAAAGTGCTGGAACTGCAGGCACGGGCCACCATACCCAAGATAAAAATTATTTTAAACTAAACAAATGGAAAAAAAAAACCTTATCAAAATTTGAGGATGCAATGAAAGCAGTGGTTATGAGAAAATGTAGAACACTGAAAGCATGTAATGCAAAAGAAGAATGATTTAAAATAAATAATTCAAGATTCCACCTCAAAAAATTAGAAAAAAGCAATGAAAATTATATACACAATAAGTAGAAGAAAAGAAAAAATTAGACCAGAAATCAATAAAATTAAAAACAGGAAATAGATAAAATTAAGTTAAAAATTAATAAAGCTAAGAGCAATTTTGTAAAAGATCAGTAATATTGATAAGCCTCAAGCCAGGTTTAGAAAAAAAGACACAAATTACTAATATCAGAAATGAAAGAGAGGATATTACCACGGATCCCATGTACTTTAAAAGGATAATACAGGTATACTATGAGCAATTCTGCCCACAAATTTAATAAACTAGATGAACTATATGAAATAGAATAGTTCCTCAAAATGTTCAATATGCTAAGAACCCACAGAAGAAACAGACAATATGAATAGGTCTATACGTATCTAGCAAAGAATTGGGTCAATATTTATTATCCTTCAGCAAAAGAACTCAGCACTAAGCTCAGATACATTTACTGATGAATTCTACCAAATACTTGAGGAATAAATTACATAAATTTTCTACAGTCTCCTTTAGGAGACAGAAAAAGAATGCTTCCTAACTCATTGTATGTAATTAACATTATCCTAATACCAAAGACATAGCATGAAAAGAAAATTATAGACCAATAACTCTCATGAACATAGGTGCAAAAATCCTCAAAATATTAACTAATCAAATCCAGGTATATATGTAAGAAGAAAAACACACCACATCTAAGTAAAAATTATCCCAGGTACAGAAGGCTGGTTCAACATTCAAAAATCAATTATTATTAGCTCGCTGTGGTACCTGCCTGTACTCCCAGCACTTTAGGAGGGTGAGGTAGGAGGATTACAGTTCTAGTTCTATCCGTGCAATTTAGCAAGACCCTGCGTTAAAAGGCCTCCGGGGGAAGGAGGAGACATCCCCAGTACTGGAAAAAAAATCAAGTATTTTAATCCATCACATCAACGTGAGGAAAACACATGATCACAAGCTTATAGAAAATGTGTTTGATGGTTCTGCTCTAGCTATGGAAGCAGAATGTAAAGGGTCCCGGAATTTGGCCTCAGCAATGGGACTGTGCAGGCTCAGGCAACAGCTGGTGGCGCTAGGCTCAGGCGCCGCGAATGCGTGAGGACCTAGTCCAGAGAGTGAGGTGTAAAGCTGCAAGTACGGACCCCTGCTGGATGGGTGTGCTCTGGGGCCGGCTTTTAACCAATTTGCATGAGGCTCGTGGTGTGCAGACATGAAAATCTGCTTTCAGAAAGCTCAAAGAAGGTCAACAGCAACCTGGACCACCTAGAGCGATCGGATCTTGATGCTATGGAGATGTTTGTGGGCCAGGTTCCCAGGACCTGGTCTGAGAAGGACTTGAGCGAACTCTTCGAACAGTGTGGTGCGTCCTATGAAATCAGTGTCCTAAGGGATAGGAGCCAAAACCCTCCTCAGCACGAAGGATGCTGTTCTGTTACATTTTACATGCTCTTCAAAACATGAAAGTCCTCCTGGGGACGCATCACCGTATACAGGTGAAGCCCGCTGGCAGCAAGAAGAACAACCCAGTGGAAGACAGGAAGCTGCTTATTGGTAGGATTTCCAAGAAGTGCGCTGAAATCACTGACATCCGAGTCATGTTCTCTATTTGAGATTGAAGAATGCAGGATATTGGCGCACCTGATGTCCGACTGAGACTGTGTGCTTGTGGCATTTAAAAGAGCCATGGCTCAGCTATGAAGGCAATGCACCAAGCACAGACCGTGGAGGGCAGCTCGTCTCCCCATGGTGGTGAAGTTTGCGGAGACACAGAAGGACAAAGAGCAGGAGAGAGTGGCCCAGCAGCAGCTCCAGCAGCAGATGCAGCAGATGAGCGCAGTCTGTGTGGGGTAATCTTGCTGGGCTGAATGAACACTCTCAGACCCTAGCACTTAGCACTTTATTTGCAGCTCCTTCAGCAGACTGCCTCCTCTGGGAATCTCAACACCCAATGGGAGGCCTCAGTGCCATGTAGTTGCAGAATTTTGCTGCGCTGGCTGTTGTAGCCAGTGCAGCTCAGAACACAGCAAGTGGTACCAGTTCTCTTACTACACCCAGCAGACCCCTCAGCATCCTCACCGGTTCAGCCGGGGCCTCACCCAGCTCCAGCAGCAGTAACTCTGTCAACCTCACAGCCTCACTTGGAGCCCTGCAGACACCCGCTGGAGCAATGGCTGGCCTCAACGTCTACTCTTTGGCAGGGACGTCTGCTTTTTTAAATGGTGGCCTGGGCAGCAGTGGCCTTTTGAACGGCACTGGAGCACCATGGAGGCTCTCACCCAGGCCTGCTCTGGTATCCAGCAGTACGCTGCCACTGCACTCCCACCCTGAACAACCAGAACCTGTTGACACAGCAGAGTGTGGGTGCTGCTGGAAGCCAGAAGGAAAGTCCAGGGGGAGCCAGCATGTTCACCTACCACCATCCCCCAGGACTTCGGGCATCAGGACCTGCTGCAGATGTTTATGCCCTTTGGGGATGTCATGTCTGCCAAGGTTTTTATAGGTAAGCAGACAAGCGTGAGCAAGTGTTTCAGTTTTTGGAAGTTACAAGTTAAGATAATCCTGTTTCGGCTCAAGATGCCGTCCAGTCCATGAATGGCTTTCAGATCCACTTGAAGCGGCTCAAAGAGCATCTCAAGCATTGGAAGGATGACGCAGCAAGCCCTACTGCCCGCTCCCCTCTGAGACCGGGTCTTCTGGCCCAGCTTGCCCTGCAGACTAAGCTACAGCCTTCTGTGGGAGTTTCACTTCATACAGAGGACAAGTTTGTGCTTTAGTTTCCAGTGTTTAGGGCCAGAGATGCAGCTCAGTGGCACAAGCTCCTGCCTGGCAAGTGCAAGGTCCTGAGTTCAATTCCTGCTATGAAAAAAAAAGGTTAAAAAAATAGTTTCCAGTGTTTTACTTTGGAGTTTACCATTTCGTGAGGTAGTTTATTTATTTATTTATTTATTTGGTCTTTTTGAGTCTCGCTGTGCAGTTCAGGCTGGCCTTGAGCTCACTTTGTAGCCCAGGCTGGTCTCGAACTCACAAGGATCCTCCTGCCTCAGCCTCCCGAGTGCTGGGATTACAGACATGTGCCACCACGCCCAGCCAAGATGGTTTTTTTATTTAAGTTTGCCATGTTTGTAACCAGTGTGTGTTGAGATGGACCAACACCAGACTACCCTGGGGGAGGGAGAATGGGGAAGTATTTTTAAAAGATGAAGATCAGAATTTGCCCCAACCACCCAAAGAGAGAGGACTGCGTGGAACAAAGTATGACCCTTAGAATGTCCCCAAGTGCCCTGGAGGAGAGGTGGGTGACCTGACACTTAGTGCTGGGCAGCTGTAGGCAGAAGCTGCTTGACACCTGCCTTCCAAGGAAACATACTGAGTTTCTGCCACCTATTTTTCAAATTCTTGAAATTGGATTTCTTCCCCTTTTTCTGAAAAGGGAGTCAGCAATTCTCCAGAAATAAAGCACCTCTTAAACTTAAAGAAAGAAGAAAAGAAAATGTATTTAATGAGGCAGGTGGATCCCTGTGAGTTCAAGGCCAGCCTGGACTATATAGTGAGACCCTATCTCAAAACACCAAAGCAAACAAAAAATATTTGAGGAAAATACAACGCTCATTCATAATTTTTTTAAATATCTCAGATAATTTCCTCAACTTACTAGGGAATATTTACAAGCCAACTGAATCCCATTCATTCAGGAAGTTGAGGTCAGGGTATGGCAAGTTCAAAGCCAAGCAGGGCAACTTAACAAGACCTTGGTTTTTTTGTTGTTTTTTTTGTTTTTTTTTTTTTTCCTCTGGTACCGGGAACCGAACTCACGACCTTGCGCTTGCCAGGCAGGCGCTTTGCCGCTGAGCTAAATCCCCAGCCCCAAGACCTTGTTTCAAAATAAAAAATGAGGCGGGTTGGAGATATAATTCAGTAGTATATCCCAAATATTGCCCAAAACTCCTCACAATATTTATTAAAAACCTACAGCTACCACCATGCTTAATAGCTAGAAGATTTCCCACCAAGATGAAGATTAAGACAATGAGGTCACTTTTTGTTTTCTAAGAGAAAAAAAACAAAATTTCAAAACAAGATACCACTTCTTTTCAACATTTTGATGGAAGTCCTAACAAATGCAATAAAACAAGAAAAAAATTATATGCTGATTTGGAAAGAAGAAGTAAACTGCTTTGTTCACAGATGACATGATTGCCTATGTAGAATTTTTAAAAGGCTCAACAGGAAGAAGGGAAGGTGAAGGAAGAGGGGAGGAGGAGGAGGACAAGAAAGAGGAGAACAGCAACAACTCCTCCGCCCCCTCCATCTGGAACTAATAAGCAGTTATAAGGAGGGTGCAGGATAGAAGGTTAATAAACAAAAGTCATGTGCTATCCTTTGCACCTACCATGGTCAAGAAGAATTCAAATTTTAAGACACAATACCATGTATATTACATCTCAGAACACAAAATATTTAAATATACTCTAGCAAAGTCTGTGTACAAGAGCTAGGTGAGGAAAATTAGAACACTTCAGTGAAAGAAATCACCGAGAAGTAAATAAATAGATATTCCATGTTCATGAATAGAAAGACTCCATATTGTCAAGATGTCAGTTCTTCCCAACATATCTGTACATTCAAGGCAACCCAGTGAAAGTCTCCAGAAGTTATTTTGTGGATAGTAACAAGCTGATTCTAAAGTTCATATGGAGAGGCAAAAAAAAACCTAGAATAGCCAACATAATATTGGAGAAAAAAGTTGGAAGACTGACACTATCCAACTTCACCACTTCCTGTAGAGCCACAGTAGTCAAAACAAAATAGCATTCATGAAAGAACAGACAGATAGATCAGTGGAGCAGAACACAGAACTAAGAAATAAATCCACAGCAGTCCTATGGTCTTACGGGCTTTGCCCCCGTGGTTCCATTAAGATTTGCCGGAGTAAGGGCCTGTCTGCAGGGGCCTCACCTCTGCAGTTACACTGGGCGATGCCCTAGTGCAAACTCTGTGGCGGCTCCGTCCTTGCGGCGGCTCCGTCCCTGTGGCAGGGCCTGAGACCATGTGAGAGAGCCTTTGAAATCCACATGGGGGAAACCACACCTGCACAGCTCCTGCCATCTTGGCACTTGCCGAATGAGCACACCTGGGTGCTGCCAAGGTTCACACCTTTGCCCTCCAGAAGGGTAGTCCCCACTGCACCTGGGCCCGACTGAGCCGTAGGTGAGGAGAACAGAGATCTACAGTGGCTGTGGGCCATGCGCTCTGAGGACATGGCTCGGGCATCTTGGGCCCCCCCGCCACACCCACCTGTAGCACTGTGGTCCTGTTGGAAGGGGGGCATCCTCCAGGATCTCTGAGAGGCCTCAGGGACCATTCTCCTGCTGTCTTGAGAGTGAGCCTCTGACTTCCTTCTGTCCTGTGGCCTGCCCTTTCCTATGGCCTACCCTTGGTTCTTTCTCCTAAACAGTTTTTTTCCTTACATGTCTGGGTTGATGATTTTCCAAATCTTTTTTGTTCTTTTGTATAAATCCTGTCTTTAAATGTCTCTCTATACTTGCTGCTTTATTGTAGCTGGTCTAGTGATTGTTGCTGACGATGCTATACTCACAGCAGGCTCCCAGGGAAGCTCCACACACCTCCGCTGCCATGGGTGCGTCCTTCCTCAGGTGCTGCAGGTCCTTTCCAGAGTGTGCAGGCATGACAGAGCACACAGGGGAAGGAGTGCAGACTCTGGCCAGCACCTCATGGCATGCTTCTGCCCGGGACTGGTAAGCTGCGTATATAACCTTGCAGGAGCACAAGAACTCTTTGTTTGCCTGGGGCCTGACCCCAGCTGGAACCACACCTTGCCTATGGGTATATATGCAACCCAAGGCTGGCAGGTTGCGTGTTAAGGTACAGTACAGCTGGCCGTGGTCTGGGTACCCACCTTCAGGCCCACCTCTCAAGGCGTGGCCTGGGTCCAGCCCCGGCTCAGGATGGTGGGAACCCTGAGTGGCTCAGCGTGGTGGCAACACTGAGTGGCAGGTTCTTGGAGGGAAAGAGTGAACCTGGTGGTGTGACATACTAAAAAATACACCTAATTAGGGACCTTGGCTCATGGCACAGAGTTTCAAAACCCTTGGGCTTTTCTGCTCCATCAGATTGCGGTTGACCTGCTGATGAGGTGACTTAAGCTAAACCCCATGATAGCTTCAGAATGGGAGTTGACCACCAGAAAGATCACTAGTTCCATCAATCACGCCTATGCAAGGAACTGCAGTAAAAACATGAGACACTGGTGTGATAGTTTCTCGCTGCTGAATACATCATTGTGCCAGGAAGTTCACCCACCTGAGTTTCAGGGGAGGGCTGTGACACTTCACACTGCTCCAACCCCGGCCCTAGACCTTGGCCTTATGTGTCTCTACATTTGACTGTTCCTATAATGTATTCTTTATACTAAAGCTGTAATCATAAATACAGGGGGCTGGGGATTTAGCTCAGCGGCAAAAGCTCCTGCCTGGCAAGCGCAAGGTCGTGAGTTCGGTTCCCGGTACCGGAGAAAAACCAAAACCAAAACCAAAAAAAAAAAAAAAAAAAATCATAAATACAGCAGGTTCCGTGAGTTCTGTTGGCTGTTCCTGTGAATCATCAACTCCAAGAGGCCTGTGGGAAGTTTCACATTCAAAGCAGGCTGGAATCTGATTGTGGGCAGATTATGAAGGACTGAGCCCTCAAGCTGTGAGGTCTGCACTATCTCCAGGCAGATAGCATAGAAGTGAATTGAACTGTAGGATACTCGGTTGGTGTGAGAGACTTGGTGTTGCCACATCATAGGCTACTTAAAAAGAGAGGCAATATTTGGTATATAATTGCAGTCACTATTCAAAAGATAAGTCATGGTTGGCAATGGTCATGCCGTGGCCTTTTCAGCTTCATGTTTGATCTGTATTAATTTTCTTTTTTTTTTTTTCTTGGAGACAAGTTCTCAGTAGGTAGTTCAGCCCAGCCTCAAACTTGCAGTGATCCTCCTGCCTCAGCCCCTTGAAGTGCTGGGATCACAGGTGTGCACCACCATACCTGGCTGATCTTCTAAAAGTCTTTACCTGCAGCAACAATAACCATATGTTAAAACAACTAATATATGACATTGCCTTATAATATGATGGTTGCAAGTGTATTATGATTTTTCAGTGGATCAGAAGTATAAGAAATGGTACTCCAAAATCTCATATAGTCATTTGTCACGGTTGATATCTCTCAACCCTTGAAGCTTTTATTTTTATTAAAAATTGAGCTGAGGGGGGCTGGGGATTTAGCTCAGCAGCAAAGCGCCTGCCTGGCAAGTGCAAGGTCATGAGTTCGGTTCCGGGTACCGGAGAAAAACCAAAAAAAAAAAAAATTGAGCTGAGGGCCTTTGCACTGAACTGTGTCCCTAGCCATTTGTTTGTTGAGACAGGGTCTTACTATGTCAGTAAGTTGCCAAGGATGGATTCAAACTTGAAATCCTCCTCCCTCTGCCTCCCAGAGTGCTGGAGGGACAGGTATGAGCCACAACATCTGGCTCCTTGCAGCCTCTTTATAAGTTTGGGTGCATTGAGAGGTTAACTTCAATATTTAAATTATTCCATAATACCCAAACTTGTTATATCACCAGAGATATATGGAGTAATTTATGGAGCATATATGGAGTAATTTATTTTTTAATTTATAGTACACCCCCCATGTTTATAAACTGAAAAAATATACAGTGAAAAGTCTTATCTCCAGCTTGTGTGATGATGTCCCATTACTTCATTAATACCTTTTGTATGTGTGTGCTAGGAATTGGACCTTGGGCCTTATGCGTTCTAAGCATGCACTTCACTACTGAACTCTACCTCTATCGACCAGATTTTTGGTTTTAAAATATATCTTTACAGACTTGTTTTATGCCTAGCAACAAACTACCCCAGTTTTTGCACAACTAAAACTAAACGTACTGTTCTGCACCTTGCTCTTCCACCTAGCAACCTTTCAAGAGATCCTATCATATAAGTATATTGAGTTAATGATTATTTTTACTGCTACATAGTATTCCATTGTCTGGATATGTATACTTTATCAGATATCCCTTGTTGGTTCATATCTGGGTTGCTTCTAATTTTTGCAGTTACAATCAATGCTGCACTGAATGACCTTGTACATTTTTTACCTCATCTGCCTTCCAGTCTCTAGTATGAGAATTGTTCTGTGCAAATATTCACAGGAATGGTAAGTTAGGCAGAGCCTATTTTGCACTGCTGAGGATTGAACCACCCAGGGCCTTGTCCATGTCAGACAGGTGCTCTAAAACTGAGCTACACTCCAAGCATATGTCCCCAGAACAAATATCTTCATTATTCCTGTTTGATAAATGATGCCGATGGCTGGAGAGAATAAATGTTAAAGCTAGAACATGAATAGAGACCTGCTGATTCCTTATATTTGCTCCTTCTATGAGGGATAAAGCCTAAGAAGACAATGGCATGCATCTGTACATGTCAATAATAAGTATTAGCTCTGCGGTTCGTGCTTCCCCTGTATCAGGCTCTCTAGGTAATTAATCGTATAGTTTTTTGCTTAATCCTCACAACAACCCTATGAAATAAACATCATTATTATTATTTTTTCATGTACAAAACTCAGGAAAGTTAAGTAAGTTAAGTAATTGCCTGAAGTCACACAATTAAGTGTCAAGCCAGAGAATAAACACACTTGTTTAATTATAATTAATGGCTCAAGCCAGGTAGAATAGGAGTCAAAAGACGAAGTAGAACTAATAGTCCCTTGATCCTTCTCTGCATACATTTTTCAGCAAGGCTGAAGAGATCATAAGCAACAACTTCTTCAACCTCTGCATTAGATTGAGTGAAAAGACAATTAAGTTCCAACTGGTGTTTTTCTGTTTTACTTTTCCTTGCTGGGTTAGACTACAAGGAAAAGATGAATGGACAGGAAAGAGAGAGACAGCAAGAGTGAGTCTGTCACATTGCTTCGGAATCTGTGGTATCAGAATGAACTCAGACATATATCTATACACACAGAAATGCATATAGATGTACGCTTACCCGGGTTAGTAGACTACATGTGTTCGCTACAGGGAACACTGACGTGACTTAGAAGCAATCCCACTGCAGTAATAGCAAACAATGGCCCAGCTGGCAGTTTCTAATGCCATTCTCCCATAAAAGAAGTGGGTGTTGAAAGATGAACTTAGACACATTAAAATTTCTAAGAGTTTATTTGAGCAGACAGCAATTTGTAAATCAGGCATCACCAGACCACAAGCGGGTCAGTGCTTCTCCCACTGGGATGGAGAGAGAGCAGAACGTGGTTATAAAGTGTTCACAGAAATAAGACAAAGAAAACATATTTGACTGATTTACGTGGAAAGTCCTTAGAGGTTAGTTTATGGTCTCTGACTGGGTAAGATTGTTTCATTTTACTGTTTACATTATATTTCAGTTTGTTTATGCAAAGACTGGAGGAATTTAGGCTCTCCCAGCCAAATAGCCTCTCACTTAATTTTTTAAAATAATTCTCCCCTTTTGGTGAGCCTCTCAGGTCTGTTTTTGACCAAAACTTGGGTAAAAGTGCCATTCTGTTACCATCATGGTTTGTCTTTGTCTCCTTGTTGGAATTCATGGCTCATGACAGCAGGCTCATTGAAAAAGTATTCCTTTTGTTCTTATCGTTTCTGTCACCTTAAACATATTGCATCCACATAGCATACAACAGATGACTGCAGATACACATTTAAGACCCTTGAAAAATTGGGCATGGTGGCTCATACCTGTAATCCCAGCCACTAGAGAGGCTAAGGCAGGAGGATTTCAAGTTTAAGACCAACCTGGGCAATTTAGTAAGATCCTGCCTCAAAATTTAAAAACAAAATAAAAAAGGCT
>NW_004955454.1:7917748-7925747 GCF_000276665.1 Chinchilla lanigera | reverse complement strand
AGAGGAGAGGAGAGGAGAGGAGAGGAGAGGGAACACAATGAAGAGATACACAGGTGAGGTTACAGTTAGTATTATCAGGAGGACAAAACTAAAAGGCTGAAGTACACTTCTTAGATAAGCTTCCCACGAACCAAAGCAACTAATATTTCTGTAGAAACAAAAGGAAAACAAAGGTTAATGGCTAGATCAAACCGTAAACTCAGTCTCTAAGTCCAGTGGGAAGTTAGCTGAAAGATATTGACGCAAACATTCCTACTGTGCAGTTTGAATGTCTCTGCTTATGACATTGGATTCTCAGTGAACACCATGGGTGATCCCTGCAGAAGAAAGTGTGAGGGTTTCCTCTGCACTTTATATCAAGTTGCCCAGCTCCAGTTTGTAGGACTTCAGGCACAGGGCTGGTGATAAATAGATACCAAAATCTCAAGGACAATACACAGGGTTAGAATCTAATAACAGATACATTATGATTTTCTACTAATGAAGGGGGAAGTTGAAAATTTTAAATAAAAGCCTGCCCAGGATACCTGCCAAGACCAAGTGGACATGTCGACAGGCCTGATAACAGAACATTCCTTTCGTATAAACCCCTGTCTTTACTGCCTTTGTATCACTGATGGCCTTGCAATGTAACTTGAGATGTTTAAACTCCCTTAGCAACCCATGATGTCAAACTAACCCTCCAATCATAATGTGCCAAATCTGCCTTTGTACCTCCCCACTTGCCCTCCCTATAAAAGTCCCAAAAACTGGAGGGGGAGAGGGGGTTGACTCTTTGGAAGCAATCCCAGTCAAGCCCACCGGTGTAAATAAATTGCCTCGTAAACCTTCTTGGTGCTGTTTCTGCCTATATTTGGTCTGTTTTCTGTAACACTAAAGGAGAATTTTTCTCTGTGTATTTGCCTTCATTTCTACTAAAGATAATTGCATTAAGATGAATTTGTTTGCAAAATAGGTCTAGTCTTATTAAACTTTGCCTGGCTGTTCATGTAAGTACAGTAAAAATAATGATTGATCACACAAGCTCTTTGAAAGTCTGCTTTTCTGGAATTTTTGTAAGTAGTCTTAGACCCACACATCCAGCATTTCATTGAAGTAGAAACTCAGAAGCAACACTTCTAGCAGCTTGTGCACCCAACCACTGAACCTGTTTGGGGAAAAGTGCACGCACAAGCCTGGGCCAAAGTCGGACAGTCGGGCTGAGGCCTGTTTTGTGACCTGCACTGAGCATGTCATTGATCCATCTTGAATCAACTGGAATAATCCCGGAAATCTAAGCCTTTACCTCTCTGGAAAAGGAAGGTAGCTCAAGAAATGAAGAGATATTGATGGGAGGTTGGAGAAATGGCTATAAGGGGATTGCCTCCCACCTTTTGTCACTCTTAGGTCTTCTCATCACCTAAGAATGAACAAAGTCTAATTTTTCATGTAGGATATGAGGGACATATGAGAATTTGGTTGTCTTTAATGCTAATCTTGTGAAAATAATTGACAGATGAACGGGTAACTATTGAATGCATATTACTGTAGGTAGGACTCTACTTCTCTCAAGTCCTCTTAATTGCTTCCTATAATGTTGATAGTGGAATTGTTTCCTATAATTTGATAGTAGAATGAATAGGTAAGATTTATTTGTGAGAATTCACTTCAGAGTTTTGGGGAGATCTTTGTGTCAGAAGGTACAACATAGAAGAACCACAATTTGGCACTTAACTGTGGGCATCTTATCTAGTGATTGTCAGCACTAAAAAAACACTCATGGAGTATTCATGCAGCACATTTCGGCTCTCTCAGCTATCTTCCTGCCATATACCATGGTGTACTTACATATTTACATTAAAGTATGGTTTCATAGTAGACCAGATAATCTAAGAACTAGAGGCTTTGAGTGATAAAGCAAACCAGCCAATGAACATGATTCTCATTACTAGATGGCCACAGGAAGAAGTTAATTTATCATATGTAACAGGGTACAAAAAAGTCAAAGGTGTGCCTAGAGAAGTGATGAAGATTTAGCCCAGACAAAAATTAACAGAAGTTCAGGTAGAGGTGCACGCCCTGTGTTAATCATTATAGATTTCATCGACTGCATTCTTTGGATCATTGAAATTTTAAAATTCTACAAGGTTAAAAGAAAGTGTAATTTATCAAATTGGTGTAAGTGATAAAGAGCTTTAAAAATAGGAAGTTTCCTTAAATCTAGAAAATAAGATATCAGGGAATTAGCAGTATTTAAAAGCAAAAGGCCACTGAAAGACCCATATTACCACATTTTCTTCATTGATTCATCTGTGCATGGACATGTAGACCACTTCCAAGATTTAGCTATTATGAGTTATGCTACTATAACCATGGTTATACATATATCCCTGTAATATGATGTCTTCAACTCTTGTAGGAAGATACTACAAGATGAATAGCTGGGTCCAGTGGAATTTCTAGTTTTCAATTTTGAGGACTCTCATACTGATTTCCACAGTGGTTGTACTAGTCTATATTTCCACCAACAATGTAAAAGGTTTCCTTTTCACCAGCATTTATTATTTAATTTCTTGATGATAGCCATTATTTCTGGAGTAAAATGAAATCTTAGTGTTGCTTTTAACTTGCATTTCTCTAATGTCCAGAGATGATGAACTTTTTTTTATGTATTTATTGGCCATTTTTACCTCTTCTGAGAAGTGTCTATTCATTTCAGTTGCCAATTTTTTGATTGAGTCTTTTATTTTGAGAGGTCCAGCTTTTTTGAGTTCTTTATATATTCTAGATACAAGTCCTCCATCTGGATGTAGTTAGCAAAAATTTTTTTCCTGTTCTATAGGTTGTCTCTTCACTCTTGTCAGTTGTTTCCTTTGCTCTGCAGAAGCTTTTTAATTTGATATGGGCCAGGGATACAGCCCAGTGGCATAAGCACCTGCCTGGCAAGTGCAAGGTCCTGAGTTCGATTCCCAGTACCAAAAAAAATTTGATATGATCCCACTTGTTAATTATTCACGTTATTTCTTGTGCTACTGGGTTTCACTTCAGAAAGTTCTTGCTTATACCTATGTCTTCAAGAGCTTTACCTATTTTATCTTCCAGCAGATTAAGTGTGTCTGTTTACTATGTAGGTCTTTGATTCATTTTGATTTTAGTTTAGAACATGGAATCTTCTACATGTGGACAGCCGCTTTTCCTAACACCATTTGTTCAGGTAGCTAGTCTTCCTCCAGCATGTGTTTTTGATCTGTGGCTTTGCGGCATAACTTGAAGTCAGGTATTGTGATAGGTGTCCCTCTGTTCTTACATCACAGGCTGTGGCAACCATCCAAGCTGCGCTATATCCCTACTCATATTGGTAGATAGGGAAAGAAAACAGACCACTAAGTTCTGTGTTGGATGTAGGCAGTGAGATGGGAGTTCAAGCAGATTGATGGACTTGGTGTTAGCACTTGCAGACCCAGCCCTTTGTGAAAGCTACACACAATCAGCCTGATTCTCATCTCAGAAAGTGGCACTTCTACATCATTCCTGGCCTGAGCTTAAATAGCTCCTAATTTTTTTTTTTTTTCCCAGAACCGGGAATCGAACTCACGACCTCACACTTGCCAGGCAGGCACTGTGCCGCTGAGCTATCCCCAGCCCCAATACCTTCTAATTAAATCCTCTCAAATATGGCAGGTGCTGCACAGGATTTCTCTTCCATCTATCTTGCCAAAGGGAAGGAGTCACTATCATAGTCAAACCCCATACTGTTTTTACAGTTTTCAATAGTCATGGGCTTTTCTCGGAGCTAGCTCTGCCAGCCCAATCCACTGTCTCTCTGGAGCTGCCAGCCCTCTCTTTGGGCTACCTTGTGTGGGTGGCGACTGGTCTCCTTCCCCAGGAGCTGGAATTAGCTTTCCCGCCTCCTTCATTCTTTTTTCAATATCATGATCCATTTTTTCATCTTCTCTACAGTTTCTAATTTTCCTACTCCATGGTTTTTTGTTTTTGTTTTTGTTTTTGTTTTTGGTACCAGGAATCGAACTCATGACCTTGCTCTTGCCATGCAGGCGCTTGTGCCACTGAGCTATATCCTCAGCGCTATAGTTTCTAATTTTCCTATTGGCCCCTTCCTGATTCTCAGAGATCTACTTCTTTTTTTCTCTTCACCAATTTGTTGTTTTCCAGGGTCTCAATTCCAGGTCTCACAGATGCAATACTTTGCTACTGGTCTCTACTTTGACATTTTCAGTTAGAATCTGATTAAAGTTCATTATAATGAAGCTGAAAGGGAAATTTTACTATTTTTATGACATGAAATTTTAAGATAATGAAAGTTAAGACTGGTCACATTGCCATAACTATGAAAGATTATGCCTATCAGATTTCCAGGAGTCCTATAATTTCTAGAACACTATTAATAAATATATCCACAGAAATCACTCAAAGAAAGTAAAACATCATTTTTGACAATATTTTCTGCACAAATATAACATATCAAATAAGTATAATTAGCTTAATGTCTCTCTTTCTATAATGAGGGAAAACAGTTCATTTGAGATAATCCAGTGGTGCTCTAGAATTTCCCAAAGTCAGTTGAAAGTCAGAATATCTTCATTTAGAATTTTACTTGGGGAGCTGGGTGTAGTGGTGCATATCTATAATCCCAGAGGTCTGGAGTCTGAGGCAAGAGGGTTGCAAATTTGAGCCCAGCCTAGGCAACTTAGTGACTTTGAGACTCTCTATCTCAAAATTTTAAAAAGCCTATGGGTATAGCTCATAGGCTAGGGTTCAATCCCTACCAATGCAAAAAAAAGTTTAAAACATTTGATTAAATTGGATGACACATCACTGTGAAATACTTATTCTAAGAGAAAATTAAAACATTTTCTTTCTTTATTTTTTTATGACACAGCATCTTACTATGAAGTACAGTGTATTCCAGGTCAGCCTTCAACTTGCTATGTAGCCCAAAGTATCCTCAAACTTGAAATGCTCCTGCCTCAGCCTCCTGAGTGCTGGATTCCCAGGCCACCACACCCAACTGAATCAAAATATTTTAAAGGTAAAAATAGAAAGTTACACAATTGTAATATAGTCATAACATACTCAGAGACCACTATAGGGACAGAGAACAAACTCCTGGATCCTTAATCTGTCACTCATTAAAATCAGAAGTTGTGTTTTCTTCCAACATAGAAACTTAAAAGTTCTTTTCACTAAAAATGCCTAGTAGGTAACTAAACGTAGAACATAGCTTGCCCTCTATTTTGTAAAACTTTGGGTCAAATCCGTCTCATCTCTGCTTTTGGCAAGTTACTTATTTAGGAAACATCTAAAAATTGGTAAAACAAGGTTTACTAGCCCTAAATTTACCTCTTCTCTTCTACCACTCTTCGAGACTGAGAACACTTACACCCAGAAGTCTCCACTGTCCTAAAACTATGGCCATCTTGGATTCCAGCAGAGACTGCCCCAAGTCCTGAGGATTTCTCTCATGGAACCAAATTGCCTCTCAAGTCACAAAGATTCAACCTGAGCTACAAGATAGTAACCGGCTGGGCCCTGACCCACCTCAGCTAACCCTTACAAGCTGGCCGCCTGCCTTTGCGGATGAGCTAAGCCAATCCCCTTCATCTCCGTGTGGCCCCCTAGCTGCTCAAACTGGAGTCCATTTTCTGTTTCTGCTTTTTCTGTTTTCCTTTGATTAAGGACTGGCTAAATGTGTGTCAGCTCCTCAAGCTAAAGACCTTTAACTGTTTTCATTTTTCTTACTAATGTCCAATTTAAGTGTTTTTTTTTGTTGTTGTTGTTGTTTTTTTTCCTGGAAAATTCATGCTTTAGTTTTAATTCCTATTACCACTAAAAGTGAGAACTTGTGGTAGCTGGTGACAGTTGTAGGAAAAAGGTTATCTCTCTCAATATAGGGGGCTTCCTTCCTTCCTTCCTTTCTTCCTTCCTTCCTTCCTTCCTTCCTTCCTTCCTTGCTTCCTTCCTTCCTTTTCTTCTTTCCTTCTTTCTTCCTTCTTTCCTTCCTTCTTTCCTTCCTTCCTTCCTAGTACTGGGAATTGAACCCAGGGCCCTTACACTGAGCTACATCCCCAGGCATTTTTTAATTCTTATTTTGAGATAGGGTCCTACAAAGTCATTAAATTGCCCAGGCTGGGTTTGAAATTGTGACCCTTCTGCCTCAGCCACCCATAATGCTAGGATTACAGCTGTGTGCCCCCACATCTGGCTTCTGTTTTCTCAGAGATATGATCCAAGACAATATCAACCAGAGAAAGTTATTTTGATAAAACACAAAATATTTGTTTCTTAGGCAGACTACAAGAAAGAAGGAAAAATCTTTCACAGTCTTTTATTAAGAGTAGGCCATTATTCCAGTAAAACTTTCTGCTTTAACAAAAGGACAAAAGGACTACATTCTTGTTATACATCGGTGTATTTTTTATATTAATGATATATATATATTTTGTTTTTGAGACAGAGTCTTGCTATGTAGTCCAGGCTGGTCTTGATCTCCTTATGTAGCCCAGGCTAGTCTTGAACTCACAAGGATTCTCCTGTCATGGCCTCCTGAGTACTGGGATTACAGGTGTGCATCATCATGCCCAGAATTTAATACTTAAGTTTTTAAAACAGAAATAATTCCCTTTAAATCTAACCTGTTCGATCGCCCATAAAATTTCTTTCCCAAGATTCCTGTTCCACAAACTTAGAAATTTCTTCTGTCCATTCAGGTTTTGTTTTACTTTTTTTCTCTCAGATTTTTCAGAATAACCATTACTCATACTACCTAATAAGTATTATTTTTCCCTAAAACAAAATACATCCTCATACCTTAGAGCTCTCCTTACTGAAAAACACATCTTCTCTGTCTTGTAAACTTGCATACAGTTGTCTCCTTTATTATTTCTAGTATTTTTAATTATCATGTTAATTAGAGTTCTTAAACTTTAGTAACCTTAATTTCTACTGAAAACTAGAAAATAAGCCACTGTCACATACCAACATTCTGTAGTATTATTACTTTATAACTTTGAGAAATATCTGTTTCCCATAATTTTCAGTGTGACACAAACGTATTTACTAAAAGACCCAAATCACTTTGTTTCCTTAGTCTCTTTTTTGTCACTGGGAGAAGATACCCAATGTACACAACTTAAAGGGGGAGAGGTTTATTTGGCTCACAGTTCCAGTGGGTTTAGTCCATGGATAGTTGGCTCCCAGGTAGAAATGGCACCGTGAAAGCCCAAAGGAGAGAGAGCTATTCACACCATGGCAGCCAGGAAGCAAGAGAGGGGAACTGGGGAAAGAGCACATCCTTTCAGGTCACACCCCGACTGACCCACCTCTGTGGGTGGATTAATCCACTAAGGAGTATAGGACCACCAGGATACAATCAGCTTCCGTAACATTCCACTCCTGGCCCCTAAAAGGCTTGCGTCCATCTCATGATGCAAAATTCATGTACTCTAGCTCTAAGAGTCATTAAAGTCTTACAGTTTCACAACTGCTGTATCCTCACAATTTTCCGTGTGACACAAAACATATTTATTAACATGCAAATATATTCAGTTTCTTTGTAGTAAGAAGTTAAAAGTAAACAAACTCAGTCTTGTGTTTAGCAATAAGTATATTGATGTTCTAATCTTATTCGAATCTCACTGGAAATTATCTACATATTTAATAACTATCTTTTTGTGTGTTTGTTTTTTGAGACACATTCTCCCTATGCAGTTCAGGCTGGCCTTGAGCTGACAGCAATCCTGCTGCCTCGGTCTCTCCACTGAAGCCCAACTCTACCTATCATTTATTACTTGGCAGCACATCGAGAGTATGGTACCTTGAAGAGATTTATAAAAAGAAAATTTGCTGACCTATAATCATAACCATCACAGAAAATTTCATTTATAAAAGTTTATTTCTTTTATATCTATTGAAGTCACTTGTTAACAACTATGCTGGGGTTACTTGTGAAAATTTTACAACTGTGGATAAAGAGCTGCCATGTCATTATTTCTCTGTGTAC
>NW_004955454.1:7915965-7917193 GCF_000276665.1 Chinchilla lanigera | reverse complement strand
ATTTTCCCCATCTTTCTTTTCTCTTTTCCCTCTTCCCAGTAGCTCTTTGCTTTTGAGCAGTTTCCTTTCATTTCACAATGTATATCATACTTCCTAATTTTATTCACTCTTTCAGGTTCTTATACTAGTGAGGTTCTTACACATGCAGGTCTGATTTATTCCACTTATGAGTATGGTCTCTAGTTGTGACCATTTACCTATAAAAGCCTCGAGTTTATCTTTCTTTATAGCTAAGTAATATTCCATTATATAAAAATACCAAATTTTTTATCCGTTCCTCAATGGATGGACATTTGGGTTGCTTCCACAATTAGCTATTACACATTGCTCTGCTATAAACATGGGTGTACATATATCACTGTGGTATGATGTTTCTGGTTCTTCTGGGAAAATACCCAGAAGGGGAATAGCTGGGTTGAATGGGACCTCTAGACCTACTTTGCTTAGGAATCTCCAAACTGATTGCCACAGTGGTTTCACCAGTCTGCATTCCCACCAGCAGTGGAGAAGAGTTCTATTTCTCCACAGCCTCACCAGCATTTGTTTTTGGTTGGTTTCTTAATGCTAGCCATTCTTACAGGGGTGAGATGAAATCTCAATATTGTTTTAATTTGCATTTCTCAAATGATTAATGATGTTGAACATTTTCTCATGTATTTATTTGGCATTTGTATTTCATTGTCTGAGAAGTGTGTATTCATCTCAGATGCCCATTTTTGGATTGGGTTTTTGAATTTGCGGGGGCTGATGTTTCTTAATTCTTTGTATATTCTAGATAAAGGACCTTTGTCCAAGGGACAGTCAGCTAAAATTTTTTCCCAATTTGTGGGTTTTCCTTTTACTCTGCTGGTGATTTCATTAGATGTGCAAAAACTTTTCAATAAGATGAGATCCCAGTTGCTGATTCTTTGAAGTATTTCATGGGCAGTTTGGTTTTTGGTCATGAACTCTCTGCCTACCCCTATGTCTTCAAAATTTTTACCTACTTTCTCTTTCAGTAGATTTAGTGTTTCTGTTTTAATATTGAGATCTGTGATCCATTTTGACTTGAGTTTGGTGATGGACTTGTGTCTATTTTCAGTCTTAGGCAAGTGGCAAGCCAATTTTTCCAGCACCATTTATTAAAGACACTGTCTTTCTTCCAGCGAGCTTGTCTGCCCCCCTTTGTCAAAGACTAGGTGGCTGAGTGTGTTTGTGGTTGTGGCTCTTTCTTCCAGTCTGTTCCATT
>NW_004955454.1:7889331-7914465 GCF_000276665.1 Chinchilla lanigera | reverse complement strand
TAGCACCATGAGCTGGGGACCGAGCCTTGAACACATGGGCTTTTGGGGAACATTTCAAAACTATAGCAGGGACAAAAAATAAATTTTCTTTAGTCCTCATGAGCTCTTGGATAGGACAGACCTCTGTGACAAAAGATACATTAAAAAGAGAAAAAAAAAAAAACAGTCTATTAAGGCAGCCAGTACACATCATGGAGAAACCTCGATGAAAAATAACTCAATACAATGACTCAGAAGTCTAACTTAGTTGGCATCTTTTTTTTATATGTGCTGCCGAAGCAAGCACATTAGCATCTTTAACGAAGAGCAGTAAAGGTGTGAGGAAATGACACAGCAAAGGAAAGGGTTCTAGACCTCCCAGGGAGGACACTGTGGGAGGAAAGTACAGTTCACAAGTGGGAATAAACGAGGAAGGCTTGTTTGCAGATCTTCTGGTGCTGATGCTGATAAGCGTCTGGAGATGTCTCCAGCCAAGGAGAACTGCACCAGTCAGAAAAGGAGTTGGACACAGAGCACTTTTCCTGCATTCGCAGCCTTCAAGTAAATATGTATCAAAGAGACATACTTTAGGGTGATATTCTTGTTTCCTCCATTGCTGTGCTTTAATACCTGAAGTCACAGACACCACTTTTCACTTGCATAATTGTTCATAGGTTAAATTTATAGTTCCATAATTGTTTTCTAGTTTTGGGGATGGAACCCAGGGATGCTCTTCCACGGACCTATATTCCTGAGCTTGTAATTTTTTACTTTGAGATAGTCTCCGTAAGTTGTCCAGATTGGCATAAACTTGTGATCCTTCTGTGTCAGCCTCCTAAGAAGCTGGGATTACAGGAATGTGCTACCATGCCTAGCTTTATAATCTTAAGCATGTACTTTTATTTGTTTATTTTTTCAGTCTTTTTGAGGCAAGGTCTCACTCTGCAGTTCGGGCTGGTCTTGAACTCATTTTATAGCCCAAGCTGGTCTTGAACTTGCAGCGATCCCCCTGCATCAGCCTCCCAAGTGCTGGGATTACTGGCATGCACCACCATGCCTTGCTCTTTTTTCTTTTTCTTTTTCTTTTTTTGGTCTTTTTGAAGCATGTACTTATTTTATTAATAAACCCAGGTGGAATAAAATTGTTTGTCTCCATTATATTTAATCATGACAACTCTGAAGATATGCTTGTTCTATTAAACCAACAAACTTTAAGTAGCTTTTATTTGTAGATTAACCTAGATCATAGGAGCTTGAAAATATTTTGTGTTAGTCCTTATATTTCTAAGAGCTTAAATCATACCTATATATTATTTATATAAGTGCTTACTCTAAGGCAATTAAATAAAGATCTTTTACAAATTAATTTGGGGAATACCATCAGAGGTAGAAAAATATCAAATATGAATACATACATTCAGACAGAAGCAGATCGTACAGCGTTCACATTAAAATTTTATGCATGTGCCAGGTATAATACTACAAAATTTATTAGTATATAGAAGAATGTTTGGATACAAACTGTGTTTCTGGCCAGTGGAGCAGGATTACCTGCCTAGATGGCTTAAGCTTTTTTTTTTTTTTTTTTTTTCTGGTACCAGGAATCGAACTCATGACCTCATGCTTGCCAGGCAGGCACTGTGCCGCTGAGCTAAATTCCCAGCCCCAGCTTAAGCTTTTTTTAGCCATGGAATCCAAGACATTTGCACTGAACTACATCCCCAGCCTTAACCCCACCCCTTTTCTGAGACAGGGTCTTGTTAAGTCATTAAATTGCCCAGGCTGGGCTTCAACATGAGATTGACCCTCTTGCCTCAGCCTCCCAGGGTGCTGGCCACCATGTCCTGATGGCTAATGCTTTGCACTAATACTTGTGAAAAAACACTAAAGATTCCTCCCTTGTTTTTTGTGAGGCAGCCGTTAGAGATATGATTGATTTAGTCCTTTTGAAGCCTCTTTATGCCCATTAAAAACACAGCCCATTGTTTCTGAGGTGTTTAGAACCTCTCTCCTTTTTTTGTTTTTCCCCAGTGTGTGTCCTATTTAGGTAGAAAACATTGCACTGTGGCTGCCCTAAACTTTTTTTTATAAGATTTGTCCATTTTCCAGAGAAGCACAGGTTCTGTGCATTCCGATGAGCCCATCTGTCTCTGTCTTCTAAATAGACTTGCCCAGGCCTCCTCAGTTTCTGGCAGACCCAATCTGTCCACTGGCTCTAGTCTGGTTCAAAAATGTGCAAATGAATTTACAGGGGTCAACACAAGCGCGAAACTGGTACCTAAGGGGAGGGGCTTCCAGATGAGCTCTGTGGAGCCTGCGGGGACCCAGGGTGCCAGAACCTGGCTGCTCCTCACTCTGAGCTTTGCCATAAGTGTTCTCCTTAATATTGTCTGTCTGTCTGTCTGTCTGTCTGTCTGTATTTATTTTTAGTGCTAGGGATTGAACCTAGGGCAGTGATGGCAAAACCTTTTCAAAGGGCCGGGGATACAGCTCAGCGGCACAAGTGCCTGCCTGGCAAGTGCAAGGTCCTGAGTTTGATTCCTGCTACCTGACTCCGCGCTTAAAAAAAAACTTTTTGAGACTGAGTGCCCACACTGCAACTCAAAACCCACTTATTCATCTCAAGGTGCCAACACTGCAATTAAACTTCAATACTGAGGTTTTAGTTTAGAAAAAAACCAACTGTTACGATTGGCCGCTGGGATGACTTGGCTCGGAGCCATGACAGAGAGGGGGCTACCCACAGGTGCACCACCACTGAATGATGCGTCAAGCCTCCAGGTCTTCACTTCTGACACCAGAATTGTTGAGAAATAAACGCAGCAATTCCCGTTTACAGGGTACGACGTGATGTTTTGGTGTGTATGCACACTGCACGATATTCAAATTAAGGTAAGCAGCTGGGCCCAGTGGTGCACACTGACCCCAGCGCTCTGAGGGGCTCACAAGTTCCCGCTGACCTGATAGTGACTTAGTGAGACCGTGCCTCAAGGTTAAATTTAAAAAGGGCTGGAGATGTAGCTCAGTGCGAAGGCCCTCGGCTGCTCAATCCCCAGTACCAGAGGGGGGAAAAATTAAGGTAAGCATATGTTTCCTCAAACGTTTATTTCTTTGTGATGGAAACATTCAAAATTCTCTCTTTAGCTCTTTTGAAAAGTACAGTATATTACTGTTACCTGTGGTTACTCCATGGTACAACAGAACACCAGAATTTATCTCTCTTGTCTAGTACACTAAAGGTTTAATGACTTTATTTAAACAGCAGTTCATGAAGCAGGCAGCACAGGATCATAAGCACATAGTGTTTGTAAGAGAAAAACGTATATGGCGTCCACCGAAGCAAAAGAAAATGTGTTTGTTGAAGCAAAACAAAGAAAATGTACTGGTTAAAGTAAGAAGCTCCTAGTCAGAGGATAGTTGGCAGTTTCTGATTAAACTTAAGTTTTGCTTTACTGTTTAGACTGAGCTTAAGTTTGCTTATGCAGGACCCTAAGGTCCTCCTAACTAAAAGAACAGTTTTAGCACAAAGTTTCATGGGAAATGGTTACTTCTGTGTGGTTTATATTCTTTAAAAGTACATAAAACTAGCCAGGCATGGTGGCACACATTTGTAATCCAAACTGCTTGGGAGGCTGAGACAGGAGAATCCTGACTTCAAGATTAGCTGGGGTAGTGTAGTGAGACTACATTAAATTTAAATAAAATTTTAAAAGGGCTGGGGGTGCAACTCAGTGACAGAGTGCTTGCCTAGCATGCATGAGGCCTTGGGTTCAATCCCTCTGGTAGTACAAAACAAACAAACAAAGAAGTCAGGAAAGTAACAAAGAGACTAAATAAAAGATGGTACAGATTGGACAGAAAATAAAAGATGAACCTAGAATATAATAAAGAACCAGAAAGTAAGGAAAATCTCAAAAGATTACAGTGACAAAATAAGGGTACCAGATTGAAAGAGTTGCCAATGGTCAAAGCTGAAATGTTTTGAAGAACAAAACAAATTAGTATTTTTTATGACATAAAATAAAGTCCTTTCTGGTATAAAATAACTGAAGAAATGAAAAAACTGAGCAAAAAGAGCTCTTCTTCACAGAGTTCCATTTATAAATGTAGAAAAAATTAGGGAAATACAAATTCATCATTATGAAAATATCATGTGATACATGATGAATAAGAGTTCTCAATGGATGCTAAAATTAGTGAATGGAATATCACAGGAAGCAAACTACTTGCGTAATCTGAGACTCTCTTCTAAGGCATTCATTAATCACAAAGTGCAAAGTGGTGACTTTACCACAGAGAACTCTGCAGGAAGCCCTCAGCCAAGGGATCACGGTTCACCCCACCTAAGACAGAGGGACAACAGCCTGAGTTTGACACAGTACACCGAGAAGGGCACATCACTTGTGTGCTAATCATGAGGAAGCATCAGAAAAGCAAAAATTGAAGATATTTCTACAAAATATTGACCAGCATTCTCCATATTGATACACCCAGTGCTCTTCAAAAGTACAAAATGCATGAAAATAAAAAGTAAACAAGAGCATATCTGTAATCCCAGGACTCCAAAGGCTGAGGCAGGAGGATCATCACAAGTTCAAACCCAGCCTGGGTTACATAGTGAGTTCAAGGCCAGCCAGAACTACATAGCAAGTGTCTCTCCCTCTCTCTGACACACACACACACACACACACACACACACACACACACACACACACTATAGATCTGGGTGTGGTGGCTCATGCTAAGGCAGGAGGATCTCTAGTTTAAGCCCAGCCTGGGCAACAGTGATTTATGAGACCATCTCAAAGTAAAAAATGCACAACGAGCTGAAGATAAAGCTCAGTATGTAGGCCCTGGGCTCAATCCCAAGTACAAAAAAAAGTAGAACTACACAGACTGGAGAAAACTAAGAGATGACATAAACAGGGTGAAGAATGTGGGGTCCTGGGTTTGGCTCTAGACTAGAGACAGCTGTAGAAAATTACTTAAGGTGGTCATTTTAGCTAACAATGAGGTATCAGTATTAATGTCCTGTTTTTGATAATTGTTTAACAGTTAAGATCAAGATATTAGAGGAAACTGGAGTGAGGATATAGCTCAGGGGTAGAGTACTTGCTAATAATGTGCAGGTTGCTGGGTTCGATCCGCAGTACTGAAAAAAAAGATATTAGGATATTATAGGAAGGTAGTTGTTATGGTTTGTGTCTAGATGTTCCCCTCAAAGCTTCATGTACTTTTAGATGGGGCTTTTCCAGAGGTAGCTGAATCTAGTTTGTGACTGATTCACTGCTAGAATTAAGAGTGCTGGGATTATAGGCATATGCCACAATACGTGGTTTAAAATGAAAACTTTATGTAATTACAAATGTAGGGTCTTTTTTTGGTGACCTTTCATGGTAAGCAGTTTAGGTGAAAAATCTAGCGCTACCTCTTAACAGTGGCTGTGGGACATGTCTTCCTGTCACCTTCAGGCGCCTCTCTACAAAGGCTTATGCAACGGTGTTGTGTGCTGCTCAGTTTGTTAGTGTCAAGTGAAAAGGTGGCCTACAGATCAGGCTCCTGCTGGGTGGGGTGGTTCGTATCTGCAATCCCAGCACTCGAGAAGCTGAGGCAGCAGGATCACTTCCAAATTCAAGGCCAGTCTGGGCTACATAACGGGCTCAAGGTCAAGGTCAGCCTGAATTACAAAGCAAGACCCTGTCTCAAAAAACAAAAAAGCCATCCAATACTATTATTAGTATTAGTATCAGCCTGAATTACAAAGCAAGATCCTGTCTCAAAAAAAAAAAAAAAAAATCCCAGTACTATTTAAATACTGATTAGATCTGTCGTTTTCTATGGATACTTTGTTCATGAGTGTTGATTCTAAATTATTAAAAAAAGTCTAATTAATTGTTGCAGGGATTATTTATTATGGTAACATTTACATATCAAATTTCAGGCTATAGTGATTTTTAATACCAACACGTAGGATTTAGTTGGCATTTGAATAAAATGAAATTCATGATATTTTGGTTTCTTCTGCTCTGAAGTACTTAACACCAGGAATTCCCATGCATGTAAGTCTTTATCTTTTGTTCTGAGACAAGGTCTCAGTGTGCTGTCCAGGCTGGCCTCGAACTCAGTGATCCTCCTCCCTCAACTCCCAAATGCTGCGATTACAGGCGTGTGCCACCTCGCCTGACCATGAGTGTAACACTTAGGAAGCTTCTTCTTCGTGAAAAACAGCACGATGTCCAAGCATTATTCACTATTCTATCATTTATTTAGTAAAGTTTTACATACACAGGTAAAGCAGAAGCGAATCTGTAATCACTGCCAATCACACATTCATGATCTAACAGTAGCCACAAGAAAAAAACCTCTAAAAAGAAGATACTCGAGTGCAGAACAAAGGGACAAAGGCTCTCGCCCCTCATGGTTCCACACTGGAAGGCACACCCTGGCCACCGTCTGTTATCTCCTCTCCCCAAATCCCCCCGCACGCACCGATGGTCCTTCCATCATGAAGTCCAGTATAAGGCAGACTGCCCTGTCCAAAGAAGACTGACACAGTGTAGCTCTCGGTGTGTACACACAAACCACAAGCCCTGCTGTTACCCGCCACTTTGAGATAGTAAGCTCTTCTGTATGTGCTTATAAATTGGTACAGTAGGTTTATGTAAGATGTTAAAAAATGAAAACAAACACTAACAAAATTAAACCCAGGTTCGAAAGTGAGTACAGAGCTGAATAACACTTTTCAGAATCGACGGGCAGTGGTGGCCACTGCTGGCCCCCAGGCGGCACGCACGCCCAGGAGGCGCCAGAGGAGCACAGCTCACAGCAGCCTTACAGCAAGCGGACAGTTTTCCCGGTCACTGTTAAGAAGTCGTCATCAGCCAAGGCACGCAGGGCTTCTTCAAACATATCTTTGGTAATTGCCTTCAGGGAAGAGAAGGAAAATAAATACTTCACATGTCAAGTTCTCCCTTCATTGTTACAGACATTAATTTAAACGTTAAAGCACCACCCAAACCTCTCTCCTTGGTGGTTGTACACATTTCTTATGCTTTCAATGAGAGGGGGCAAACATTCCCTCAAAGGACCGAGTGACAAATACTGTAGGCTTGGTACCCATAGAGTCTGCGTCACTACTCAGCTCTACCCTCCGGTATCCACGCAGTCATGGACAGTAAGTGACAGGATGGCAAAACACAAAACAAAAACAGGCAGCGTGCATGTAACTGTGTAGTTCTTTTCATGGAAAACTTCAACTTTAGTTATTTGCAAAAGGAAATCCAAACATTTCTTCCCTAAAACACATTTATACACGTAGAGAAACTCTAAAGAATGCAAGAAAATTCAAATTATAACCGGGCATGGTGGCTCAGGCCTGTAATCCCAGCACTCTGCTGGGGTGAGACAGGAAGATCTCAAATTTAAACCCGGCCTTGGCAACTCAGTGAGACCTTGTCTCAAAATAAAAAATAAAAAAATGGATTGGGACTGTAAATCAGGGCAAAGGTACCAGGTTTAATCCTCAGTGCTACAAAGAAAAAAAATTACTTCTTGATGATCTTTATGGATGACCTTACTTTTCTTCTTTATTCTAATCTACAGCTATTATTTGAACAATAAACACACACACAAAAAAAAAAACCCTGAAAGTAATCTTAAGGAGCAAGAGAAAAACTCTATAAACACATAAACACTTACTATGTCAGATTGCCCCCGAATATCTTCAAACAGTTGCTGGTATTTTAGAGCTGGCGTTTTGCCCTTAGATAAAATAAGTTTCTTCAACGCTTCAGCTAACTCTTCTTTCCGTTTCCGAGAGGTGGCGCTCATTCCTGATTTTGAAAGAAATCAATGAAAGTATTTCTGCTGTTGGAAATCCAGAAGGGTTAAGGGGACAGTTGTTGACTGTCAGGGCATACTCAGAAGCATGAGGTTTTAATTCCCTGCTGCTTCAAGTTTTCTATGTACCAATGGCTGCTACCTTCCACTGAAAGACAGCCTGCATAATCCGTGTAACAGGGCCGGGCGTGGTGGCGCATGCCTGTAATCCCAGCACTCGGGAGGCTGAGGCAGGAGGATCGTTGTGAGTTCGAGGCCAGCCTGGGCTACAAAGTGAGCTCAAGGAAAGCCTGAACTGCATAGCGAGACCCTGTCTCAAAAAGAAAAAAAAAAAATCCACATAGCAAGCACAGGCATTGCTTATTAAGAACTGAACTGCTAGGTGGGCATGGTGGTGCACTCCTGTCACCCCAGCACTTGGGAGGTCAAGGCAGGAGGATCACGCCAAGTTTGAAGCCAACCTGGGCTACACAGTCAGTGCAAGAGTCAGCCTGAACTACATACCCTGTCTGAACCCCCTAAAAGAGAATTTGAAAAAAATTAGGTATTTACAATGCTACCCAGGTTGGTATTGAACTCCAATACTCAAGAGATTCTCCCACCTCAGCTTCTCAAGTGCTGGGGACTCTAGCTGCACGATACGGTGTCCACCTCTACTTTTCTTCAATGGGTTATCAGGTGCCAAGACAACACAGCCAGAATCCCCTCGCTTATTGTATCTGTGTGCGTTTTCTTTTTTGGTACTGGGAATCGAACTCAGGACCTTGCGCTTGCAAGGCAGGCACTTGTGCCACTGAGCTATATCTCCAGCCCCATACCTGTGTTTTATTGTACATTTTGATTAGAACATGGGTGAGGCAACTTTCATAGATTATCAAAGGGGCCCCAACTCAAGATGATCAAGAACCACGATTTAACCGTTGGCTTACATCTGCAGCATCAACTACCTAGATACTTAAATAATTTGGAAAAGGTTTTTGGTTGAAAGTAACAAACCTGTAGTAAGAATGGATATGTCCACAATGCCGGTCCGGGGGTCAGTTGCAGACTGCTTCAGGGCCTCCCTGTGGAGCCGTTTTGCCTCTTCCACATCAATTGCTTCAACTTTGCTTGAAAATCGCACTTTTGCATGGGCTTCTGCTAAACGAATTAATGACTCCAGCTGCCGAGGGTACGCGGAAACCATTCCTCGGCTACTACCAATCTTCCTCATGTCCACATAAGCCTAGTGCCGGTAGAGAAAAAAGCAAAACACACGCTGACAAGAACCTTGGTTTTGCGGTTGAACTTGGAACAGGGTTCTGTTCCATAAACAAGTCCCGCCTGGCCCCCTCATGAAAGAATTGGGGAAATCACAGGCCAGATCGAGGCCTTGGCCCCAGAGCTCACCAAGTGGTGGAGACCGACACACCTGTGTGCACACACAGAACATGGGGACCCTGAAGGATTCCACTACCACTGGGCAGCTCTGGATGGAAATATGCTGACCGGTGGGAATTTAGATTTCTTGGAGAAGGTGATGTCTAACATAGCTCTGAACAACACGCGGCAGAGGAAGGGACACGGCTCATGGAATAAGAAGTAGGTAGGAATAGAGTGGAGGATGAATCAGGCGGCTCATCTGCAAAAAGGCAGTCGGGCATCAACCCCGATGTATCCCTGGCTAGGGATCTGTTTAACGAGACGTGTACACAATTACGAGGATAATGTCACAAAGTAAGTTGCAATACCTTCCTATATAACGACACAGTTTTATTTCTTCATTAACAAGCTTTAAGAATGTGATGCAAACACCAAACTGTATCCGCTGCACCCTTCATTTGAGCATTTTTGGTAACTCAGGAGGTAAAGCCCACCAAACACTGGAACCTTCTTAACATCAGAACCCTGAAATAACCTAAACTGTGCCATCTATGCACCGCTGTCCACATACAAGGATACTGAGCCTGCACTACTTTCCGCTCATTTTAATTTTTACAAGTATGCAAATGAAGCTTAGAGAGATTGGCTGACTTGTTCGGTTATGAAGTTCCTAAGTGGCGTCATCTTTATTTGAATGATCATCTTCTGATCTTAAATTCATGATGCTTATAGTTAAATAAGTACTTAAATATAGAAAGTGTGCACACTATCAATGTAATTCTTTCCCCTTCTACAACATTTGGAAAAGTTGATTATATAACATGGAAGAAAACAGTACTTAATAGAAAATATATTATTCCTTTTTTTTGAGACAGGATCTCACTACATAGGTCAGGTTTGAATTCAGTATGTAGCCCAGACTGGCCTTGAACTCATGATCCTCCTGCCTCGGCCTCCCCAGTGCTGGGATTACAGGCGTGTGCCACCACGCCCAGCATCAGACCTTGCTCTTAATAAAATAACAGTTTAAAGGGGACGAGCTGCTAGTTCCATTAATGCCTTTGGCGAGAGGCTCAGCAGAAGCTTTTCTCAGGCCCGGTTACCTCAATAAGAGCCTGGCTGGCCTCCTCGCTGAGCCGGGGCATGATGGTGCTGTGAGCGTAAGCAATGTAGTCCTTTAGCACTGCCATGTCCAAGAACTCCTCCTCCACCTGCTCCTGACTCTGGTAGTACAGCGAGACCAGGTGATGAGCCAGACGCCTGTCGTACGCCTCGTCCTGAGGGTCCAGCATGAGGAAGATCAGATCAAACCTGAGAAAGTGAGGAAAAGCACGCCTTCATAGCTGGGACACCGACATGCCTACAAACAGACTCACAGGCTGCTTGGCCCCTGCAGCTGTGGTGAATGTTTGCCTCCTGTGGGCCATCCAGGAAGCCCCTCCGAGGCCTGGTTGGTCGAATTTATCCCACGCTGCCCCTGCTCTCATGCCTGCCCGGGCAACAGCTGAGTCAAAGTAAAACTTCTCTCAGAGAAACATTACTGTAACACCGAAGACTGGAAGATCTGAATGAAAATACCTTTAACTTTTTTTTTTTGGGGGGGGGGGCTGTTTGATTAAAAAACGAATAAAATCTAAATCCCATGTATTAAATACCTGCAACTTTGGGAGTAGCAGGCTGAGAAAGTGTGGCTCATGGGATATAAGCTGTAACAGATTTTCTTTAGCCCCTTCTCTAATTTATCACTTCCTGTCTGTCCTTGATTGATTCTCAGTAGCAGCTCTCTTACTGAGGTAACAGTGGGTGACCACCATCTAAAACACATGCCTAAACGGAAGCACCCAGTGGCTTCAACAAGAAAGGAACGTTAAAATGCTACCCACGGAGGGGCAGGAAACGCAGAATCCTTGCCATTGACAGCACTGACAAATCAAATTTGAAACACTGTTAGAGTTGCTGAATCCTAGTATTTCCTTCTGAATCTAATGCTGAATCTTCCACAAATAAGCAAACAGAAACATCTGTTTTACAAAACTGTCTTAATACCTTGACAACAACGTGTGAGGTAGCTGGATGTTCTCAATGGTCGTTTTTTTGGGATTCCACTGAGACTCAATGGGGTTTGCTGCTGCCAGAACAGAGGTGCGCGCGTTAAGCTGACAGATGATCCCAGCCTGTCGGAGAAAACTGCAGTTAGAAGCCTCACCCTGGCACTAGCAGGGAAAAGAGCCATCTTTCCCTGATGTACTAAATTCATTTGCTCTTCTATGTTCTGCTATCCAAGAGTCTCATCACTTTTACTGATTTCCACAGCAGCATACGGCCACGCCCTGTCTTCTGATTCGTGCCTGAGTGCAGACGAATGCATGCTATAGTCACGCCTTGGAAAGCGAACCAAGTTGTGGCTTCAGCACCAAGTTCTATGAATAGCAAACCTTATGGGTTAGTAGAGCAAAAAAGGTGAAAGAGCTTAGCTCGTAGAAGGTACTTAAGAGTGAACTGAAATCTGACGTGTAGAAGTACTTATGTTTCCCCAGTTAGAACCCCAGCAATGCCACAGGGCTCCACCAATGCGTCACTTCAAGGACCCACACAGCTCAGCATGTCTGCATTCACAGCAGGGACCGCGGCTCACCTTTGCGATGGACAGCGTCTGCTGCTCCATGACTTCGTGGAGCACTGACCTTGTACTCTCATTCATTTTGTCAAACTCGTCGATGCAGCAGATGCCGTTGTCACTCAGGACGAGGGCGCCTGTCTGCAGGACTAGCTGTCTGGTCTCAGGGTCCTTCATCACATAGGCAGTGAGGCCCACGGCACTGGAGCCCTTCCCAGACGTGTACTGGCCCCTGGGAACCAGGTTATACACGTACTGCAGCAGCTGCGACTTGCTGGTGCCAGGGTCACCGCACAGCAGGATGTTGATCTCAGCGCGAAATTTGCCCCTTCCTGTGTGACTGAAATCCTTCCTCGTTCCACCAAAGAGCTGAAGCAAGATTCCCTAAAAGCACACACACAAGCGCTTCTAATGATTCATTTACCACTGCAGAGTCCCAGATTCAGCTTACACTTTAAAGGCACCTCTCCAGCTCTAGGAATTGAATGTGTATTTTTTTAAAAAAGGATGCAAAAGTACTTTATTACTTTAAATGATCTCTAGCTGATTAAAACGTATACATCATGCCACAACACTGCTCATATAAATCCCTGAAAGTTCTGTGGGGCCTCTTATGTTTGGAAGCATGAGTTTAGTGCAGGGGTGAGTAAAGGGACAGTAACACTGTGTGATTCTTTGTTTTGTTTTTTGAGACAGGGTCTCACCATGTAGTTCAGGCTGGCCTTACACTCACTATGTAGCCCAGGCTGGCCCCGTATGCGGTGATCCTCCTGCCTCAAACTCCTGAGTGCCGGGACTGCAGGTGTGCGCCACCAGGTACAATTAACACTGTTACTCCTAACCAGTGACCAAGGCACGGTACTCACTCCTCGATCCGGCAAACACGCAAGAGCCCTTACCTTCGCGTGGGTGGCAGCAGCACTGGCGAATGGATGTTTGTACTACTTGATCAGAAAGAACTGTAAACCACAACCCCAAGTTAAAGAACCCACTGTTACCTTCTTTATATCTTCATGTTCGTAAATGCTGGGAGCCAAAGCGGAGGCAAGTCTCTCGTAAATGTCCGGTTTCCTGGAAAGTTCCTTCAGCAATTCCACACGTTTCTCTGAAAAAAGTTTCTGCTCTGCTTCTTCGTCAAGGCCATGCAGCCGTTTGGCATCCGTTTTCCGGTAATGAATGACATCAATGTGCGTTTTGTAGACAGACTTCACGTTGCTCACTCTTGGATTGACTCGAATAGGTACTGCTCGATAGATGCCTGAGGGCGCAACCATGAGGTACACTCTTACCCCCGCACCTCTGCCTGCCAGGCTCAGCAGCCAGTGCAGACGACGGAGCACCAAGGCGAGGGGCTCCGCACTGAGCTTCAGGGAGCCACTGCCTCTGTGAGGCCTGCAGCTAGGACTCAGGCCGACGGGAAGAGGCCGAGCTGAGAGCACAGCTTTCAGGGAAGAGCAAACCCAAAGGCATGTTTTCCTGTGTCTACCTGTTGGCTGGGACCTTGGGCAAGTATCTGAGCACACCGCATGGCGTCTAACTGTTGTGCGGTGAAACGAAAGTGCCGTGCTTCTGGCACAAGACAGGGCTCATGGTCATCTTCAATAAACTTTCACCTCTCTAGGCTGAGCACACACAATCTGCTTAGAACGAGTGCAATAAAATATTAAAATCCCACGCCAAAAACTTGGAAAGAACTCCAAAACGCTCAAATCTTTTAAAGACTGAGTAGTAAGACAGCCTACTGAGTCAAAAGTAAAGGGAAAATAACTATTTTTGGTTAGCGATGATAGGAGGTACTTCTCGGTGATTTCCTGGGAATATAGTTCAATGAGTGGTAGTGTGGCTCAGTGGTGGAGGACTTGCCTAGCATGTGCAGGGCCCTTGGTTTAACCATTAGCACCATAAACAAATTCCCCAAATCAAACAATTCCCCAAATCAAACAAGCAACCATCAAATAATTCAGAAAGATAAACCGCACTTCAACCACATCAACTCATGTATTCTCCAAAAAGGTTTCCTTTGTATTGGGTTTCAAAGCAGAAGTCTCAAGTTTTAGGCTGATTCTGTTTCCTGCTGTTTTTCGAGGATAAAGTCTCATTGTGATGGCGTGACCACCGTCTTTTGTTTATGTAAGTGGTCAATGTAATTCTCATTTAAAACATAAAAACTAGCTTATATGTAACATTCTTACAATATACACTAGCTGATTCTTCACACCAGGTCGGAAAGGAGATGGGTGAACATGTTCATTACGTACGACGTGGCCCAGCTGCCCTCCTAGGGGCACCACAGCGATCTGCACACCCCGTCAGTCCCAAATACTTTCATTCTCATATTGACTCCACCTTGCAGGTGAAGAAAACAACATATTGGATTAAATAAATACTTTACCAAAGACGACAGAGCACTTGGTGGTAGAACTGAGGATGCACATCTCTTTTCACTAAAAGCTAAACTACACATCCTTTTTAATTCTCTACTGCACATACATTTGTAACTGAAGATGCTAGTTAACTACTGCCTAGTAACCACTGTTGGAGCAGAAACAGGACGAGAAATCCTGACGCCCTGAGACAGCAGCAGATAGACTGGACCGCAGGCCCAGGAGCCAGAGCTCCCTGCATTCAGTTTCCAAATGAAGAACAATTCTGCTATGTGCACACCTGAGAAACTACGTGCCTCTGTGCCTCAAAAAGTACGGAAGGACCTGCCGTTCTCATGTAGGGCTGTGGCCAGGGCACTCTTGGCAGGAAGAGTCAGGATCTGGATCCTGGGGCCATAATTCACCACAACCAAACCACAACTACTCGTATCTGCATCTCAGCCTCCAGCACAGAAACACGGCTCTTTAACTTGTCCTTCTCTGCAACCCTTAGCTGTCCCTTTGGGAAACCAGTAGAAAGTAATTTACAACTCCAGAGCTGATACTATTGCCCCGAGCTGCTACCAAAACAGTTCAGACCCTACAGCAGCCTCATGTAAAGCTACGCTCGCAGTACCGACACTATCAATACAAGACAGCTCTGGGAGACCACAGGATCAAGCGTTAAAGAATCCAGGTTTGGGAAGAACAGAAAGATTTTACACTGCTGTGCCACACTCAGATGTTAAAAGATAGCAGGTAAAGCAGGCACAGTCCCGGAAGCCTTGAAGACCTGTTTCTACAGGCAGAACTAGCCCCACTCTAGGGAACTTATGACAGCTAAGGCCTCACGAGTGGCACTGAAAGTAGGACAGGCTTCCGTGCTGTTGGTACCACCCTACACTCTTACCTGTGACATTCACTCTGTCCCCCGGCTGAACCTTGTCCACAAGATCATTGTGTGCAAAAAGGATGACAGTGTGTGGTGTCTGCCCAGCAGGCATGTCTTCAGGAGACTCTTGAAGTTTGATCTGAAGGAAAAGCAGTAAAGAGAGAAAACTTAGGAAACGAATTTTTGTTTTTTAAAAAAGCTGCTTTTGATGTGACAGGTTCACACACATTTTGAAAGGATGTTGTTTACTGGAATGTCCCTTTAGGGGAGAGGGGCAATTTAGGTGATTCTTGTTGGCTGACATTGTAAGACTGTAATGCATATCTTTTCACAAATGTTGGCCTACCTTTCTAATTTTCTTTTTAGAAGTTACTGCTAGCAGATACCCTGGGTAGAGAAGTCTGTGTAACAGGTAGCTGCTGAGCACCTGCCCTATGCAGGACCCTTTTCTATGTGCTGGGGACTCAAGAGCGAGCAAAGTTCCCTCCCTTAGGGACGGGAGGTGGACAAACAGTACTCAGACAGATGGACTGTAGCAGATGCAACAGTTACAAATGCAGAGAACAGGAAACAGGGCAAGGCTGTAAGGACCGCAGGTGCCAGTATCAGAAGAGATGGTCAGGAGCGCCTTCTACCTGAAGCCAGTTTGCGAGTCTGATAGATTCTGAGAATACCCAGATCCTGACAGCAGGGCCTCTGCCTCTGTATCTCCAGCTCTCAGCTCTGGTCCACCCTGGGAAGAAACTGTTTAAACAGTGTAACCAAAGAAAACGTAATCCTTTTCGTTGGTTATAGCCTGATTTTCTGACTTTCTTCTACTTTTCTGTGTATAATTTAAAATTCATGATTGGATAAAAGATCAAATTTCTTAGACAATAAAAATTTGTGAGAATAAGTGCAGAAAAGTCCATTCTTTCATTCTTTACCAGGAGAACACTTGTAAAATGATGAATTGGCCAAATAATTCTAATCCCAAATGTTTTACATACACATAGCTAACCTAAAAAACACAGCTTTTAATGGTTCCTGTAAGTGCATCTTAGGTTAAATGTGATTTAATAAATAAACCAAAAAGTAGGCTAATTTGATCTGCTGACTTCTAAGTAACTGAAGCTCTGCGGAATGCATAGTACTTCATAGTGAACTGGTGCCCACTGGCAGTAAAACAAGACACTTAGTCCCAGTGTGGAAGCCTTTACATTTTCAGATTCCAGCACACACCCGACTAACAAAAGCTATACTGTCCACGGAAGGAACGGAAGAACCTGAATGCCACTTAGGAAGAAAGGCTGGGGGCGACCGAGCGGCAAATTAAATGCGGGGCCCCGAGGATTCGGACAGCGGCCTGTGCCCAGGGGCCCTGCCTCAGATGCAGAGCGGCCACACACCATCTGCTTGTCAGAGAAGAGGGAGCGGTTGTGGATCAGCGCCATGCTGTGCATGGTGTGGCAGCGCCCACAAGCGCAGGGCTCGGCGATGCGGCCGCGGTCCATCTCCACCCGGGTCGTGTGCGAGCACACTTGGCACTGGAAGAAGGCCTCTTGCATCTCGGGTATCAGCTGGGACGTCCTGATGACCATGCCGCTGATGGTGATGAGCTGGTCAATGTCTGTGAGGGGACAGAGGTCTGGTTCACCACCACTCTTTATACAAGGTGCAGAGGTGTCGGGGAGTGGAGGTTAGGGACCCTCCTTAGTGGTCTAGGATGCCCTCCTGAGTCCAGTCTGCCACCCTCTCACTCACAGAGCTACAGTAAGTCCTGCAGTCTGAGGCAACTTTGCAGACACTCCTAGCTTCTCTGTGCCTCCTTCCGCCTCATCTACAGTCCTGGGGAGAGGAGTGAAGGACCTACCTAGGTGCTGAGGACCGAATAGTTAATACATACCAGGTCTAGTGAGATGGAGCCCGGCACAGAAAAAGCACTCTTAGCAGTCATTCTCTACCCAATGGAGCCCCTTCTACAGTCTCATTTTCACTCCTGCTCATGCCTCCTCTACCTGGACTTTCAGGAACTCCTACTTCTGTCCAAGTGAGTTACGCTGCTCCGGGTAGCCAGCAAAACGCGGGTGTGGTTAGGGTTTGCTCCTCTTGAAGATCATCCGTCTCCACTAATACTTACTGCTGGGTCACAAGGTCTTTAGGATTTATTTGATCCTATCTTCCTTCCATTTACACTTCCTTGCTTTCCTCCCTGCTAAGCCTTATTTTATTTTAAAGTGCAATTAGCAAAATTGGACATACTTTTTTTTGAGACAGGGTCTTTTATAGTCCAGATTGTTCTTCAGCTCACTATGTAGCACAAGCTGGCCTCAAACGCACAGAAATTCTCCTGCCTCAGCCTCCTGAGGGCTGGGATCATAGGCAAGCACTACCACGCCTGGCAGTGAGGCACAATTTGAAATCAGCTGAATTACCTGGCAACTCCTTGATTGCTAACTAGGATCACTTCTGAACTTATCTTTGAGTTCTTTATTAATGATGCACTACCTCTGAACCCCATTTTAGAAACTTTGACATCCCCACCATAACTCTCCCTCATAAAGGCAATTCCAAGAGCCAATTTCATAAGAGGGAAAAAATTACACTTCTTTACTAAAATGGTGAAGTTAAAAAAAAAAAAAAAGACTTGTCTGTGTTCATTGGCTGTATTCTCTCTTACCATAATTTTTTGTTTTGCATCTCTAGCATATTTCGCTCTAGAAGTATTTATTAACTTTTAACAACTTTTTATTTTTCAATGGTACTGGGGATTGAGCCCGGGGCCTTTATACCAAGCTATAGCCCCAGGTCTTTTGGTTGTGAGACAGGGTCTCACTAAGTCACTCAGTTGCCCAGGTGGGATTTACACTTGTCATCCTCCCGTCTGTCTCCCAGAGTACTGGTATTATGGGGAAGAGCTTATTACATGCCTGGCTTGTATAATACCTTTTATAATACCGCAATCAGAGGTCAGCTTGTTCACCATCACTCTTTATACCAGGTGCAGAGGTGTCCGGGACGGCTGAGGTCAGTGCTGACCATGCCACACTTTCTTCCTAAGTGGCATTCAGTTTTATAATACCTCAACCTTCATACAAAACAAACATATATATATATATCCTATATTCACTCCTGTCCAGTCGTCAGGACCCTGATGCCCCACAATCAAGCTAGAGTGAAATTCTGACTTCCAATATACTTTGCATAAAAGAACTTCAAGAACTTCTGTTCACTTCAAACTCTGCTCAGAAAGTATCAATGGCTTCTTAATGACTTCGTAAGAAAATCTGTATCTTTAAAATTGATAGTCAAAGCTTTCTAGGACCTGGGCTTTCCAACCCCACTTAAACACTGTCTCACAAACTCCTCAGCTTGGCCACCCATGTCGCAGTGCCCACACACAGCTCTTGTCTGTTTCCCAGTTTCTGCCTGTGTCTCTTCTTTTCATTGTCTAGAACAAGATCTGGCACTGAAGCTCTGTGGAAGAGTGCTTGCCTACCATGTGCAAGGCCCTGGGCTTGAGCTTCAGTACCCACTCTCTTGTCTAGAGCAGATTTCCCTATGCTTGCTTTCCAAATCCTAACTCGGATCCATGTGTCTCTCATCACATACTTTCCCTGAGGCCAGCCCCGCGCTACCCCTGAGCTATCTCCTGCACTCCTCTTCCCTAATTATACCTCATCTTTTATTTATTTCCACACTAGATTTCTTTCTTGAGCAACAGTAGGAATCATATTCTATATTTATTTTCCACAGTGACTAAGAAAATGCCTATCTGTGGTAGTAAAATAAAGGTAGATTTATCAATTTGGGTAAATTCACTTTCAGGTAGGGGATTATAAACTGTCACTATTTTGGTTGATGACTTTTTAAGTTTGTAATCAGTATATGCAAAATATAATGAATATGTTCATTGTGGGGAATTAGTACATATACACAGCACATCTTTTTTTTTTGGTACCGGGAATGGAACTCAGGACCTTTCACTTGCCAGGTAGGCGTTGTGTCACTGAACTATATCCCCAGCCCCCATATCACATATCAATTTGTTTTATTTTCCCTTCTTTTCTAACTCCCCATCAGAGGATTCCCTCCCCAATTCCATGAAGTTTGCCTGTATCTTTTATTTTGCACTTTATTTATATTCTAGGTTTCTCATATACAAGAGACCAACAAAATCAGGTATTTGAGTTACCTAGAAAAAGGCATGGTAGATTCATAACTATGTACAGTTACTGAATCTGTATTATTTGTCAATTTATAATCCATCACTACCATCACCATCACAAAGTCTTAAAGTTCCTTGATGAACTAGTTTTGTTCATTTTTATGAACGGCATCTACCTGCTATTAAGTACATACCTTCTGGATTTAGGTTTCTCATATTCTTTGTCTTTAGTGCATTGAATGGTCTTACTTGGATCTGATGTTCTAAGATGGAGTCAGGGTAACGCTCAAAAAATATCTCATTAACAGCCATGTCAAAGGTTGGGATAACCTCCTGTAAAAACAATATAAAGATGCCGAGCTATGCTTGCATTCTTATCTAGGAGTTAAACGTAAGAAGTAATAGGTTTCATATCAACAAATATGAAAAATTTGGCATAAAATTTTTCGCTAAAAATTATGGCATACCTCCAAAGCACTACCCTAGAGAACCACACGCGTCGTTTTCAAGCCTCGGATACGCTGAACTTTCTTACCTGCACATTCTCATTTGGAGTCTGTGGTAACAGATCTGAAAGTGGCTTCTCAACATACTGGCATATTTTATGCTTTTGATTAGCAAGGGAAAGGATTCTGAACGCGTATTTTATTTTTCTTCCATGTTGAAATGGTATTAAGATAGATTAAATCACATTTCACCCGAATTTAATATCTGCTTCCCTTTGTACAGATGAATAAACCAGATTTGGGGAGGTTAAGCTACTTGACAGGTTTGAAGCTCCAAAACAGCAAAGCCTAGATTCAAAACCCAAGTCTGCTTGTCTCCAAAGTCAATACCTAAATCAATATAGTTGATGTATCATTAATAAAATTTGATCTTTCATCTAAAGTAAAGACTATAGCATAGCTGAAATGCTCTGCTAAAGATAGGAGAAAATATGTAATATACTTATAAAATATTTCCACTTAAACTAGATGTGGTGACACACGCCTAAAATCCCAGCACTGAGAAGATGAGGCAAGAGGATCATAAATTTGAGCCCGACCTGGGCAACTCAGCTAAAGGCATGGCCCCAAACTGAAATACAAGAACAGCACTGGGGACGCAGCTCAAAGCAAAAGCCTTGGGTTAAATCCCCAGCACCTTCCTTCCCAAATTCCCAAAGCAAAAGCCTTGGGTTAAATCCTCAGCACCACTTACTTCATGAAATCTAAGCTACTCTTATTGTAAGATTATCTTAAGAAACACTGCTAATTAAAGTATGACATGTCAGTAACAGTAATATACAATGTATGCCAATTTGAGAAATATTAAGCTGTTGACAAACATTCAAAATGTGATTTCTTTGAAGTTTTGGTGTTTTAGAGACTGTTGTACCAAAAATTCTGCTACCTAGAAAATGTGGCAAGTGAACGGTCTCTGGGCCAAAAACTTGTTATCTGGGGAACAGATGTAAATGTAGCAACATGCAAAGAAATGTCTTTTTCTAGACATTTACCATCAATTCATCAAAGTAAAAGCTAGATTTTTACCTGTGGGTAGCAGACAAGCTGCCTATACAAATTCTTATCAAACGATTTTATGTGTTCACAGTTTACATTTAAAAATGGCTCCCCAATAACATTGATCTGTAAGATAAAAAGAACAAGTCGTATGTTACTCATTTTATTGTTTTAGGCCATATAAATTCAATTTACATGTAAGGGCACTGTGTTACCTCTGCAAGTCGTTGCATGTACACAGGTTCAGTAATATCTATGCCAACACTTTCTTCTTCTTTGGCCAGAGGATCAATGAAACGCTGAAGAAATCTCTTGATGTGAAGAGAAAAAATATTAAGCTCAACGAACTTAGGAATAAATATTAATATACAGAAAGTTATGAACGTGACTGAGTATAAGCAGACATATATATACATATATACAGTAACATATGCATATCCTGAAAAACATCAACAATTCTGGCCCTAGGCATCACCACTACTTACATATAGACTACGCACACTTTCTGCCCACATTCTCAGGGCCCTGAAGTATAAATTTTGTTTTTGTTTTTTTTCCAGTGCCGGGAATCGAACTCACGACCTTGCATTTGCCAGGCAGGTGCTGTACCTCTGAGCTAAATCCCCAGCCCCGAAGTATAAATTTTAACACATACACCTCACCTGAAAGTTTTCTTTGCATGTTGCTACATTTACATCTGTTCCCCAGATAACAAGTTTTTGGCCCAGAGACTGTTCACTTGCCACTACGTCTTCTGCTGCGGCCTGCAGAGAAACATGACAGCACCACGTCAATGGAATTACCGATTTGAGGCTCCCAAGATGATGCTATCAGGAAGTTGCTGGGTACTCACCCCATCAGACTGCAGATCCACTTGCAGACCTTTGCGAGCAGACCCCAGGTCAGGCCTCTGCCTCACAGGTGTGCCCCTAACCCCACTCCTTGGGGTTCCCTCTACCCGAGAGCTGGGAGTGCCATATGTCAGCGGTGAGCTAATATCAAAGTCCAGCGGAATAGCTATAAAAACAAAACATAAAGTTTAAAATGCAATCCTTGTAGTACATCAAACCCGAAATTACAGCATGTTTGCTGATCTGTTACCTAAACGCAAAAGCAAACGACCTTGAAGATTGTTTTATGTAAAAACAAAAGCTTTCTCTATTCAGTATGCCCTAACAAGAGCCATCTCTGCTTTATTCTACAGTTCTTTGGGTGAAGAACCTATGCAGGCGGGACGCTTAGGCACTGTATCAACTACTGTTATGAAAGGAGCAAACCCGACCAGGTGTGCAGTCAAGCAAGACCTAGATCTTCACAAACCCACCTGACGAATGCATCTGCGGAGGGCTGGAAAACAAGGCATCCTGAGCCGCAGGGCTCTGCAGGTCCGCTCCGGGGGAGGTGGGCATCGGCTGCAGCTCTCCAGTGCTAGTGGAATCCTCGCCTCTACGTCTCTGAGAGGGAGATGACCTGGCATCCTCGCTTCGGGCTTGTGTCACACAAAACAAAAGGCACATTAACGCTCTAGTTTAGTCCTCCAAGATTTCCCGCTTGGAATAACGGGAAATGCATATTAAATAAAATCGAGACAAACGGGCACAGGCACGTTTAACCCACCAAAGGGAGAAACCACCCCGGGCTGGGTGACGACGAGCGCCTGGGGCCAGCTGAGGGTCAGAGCATGGACCCGGGGTGACGCCACGCAGCCACCGCACTTTGGCAGACAGGAGCGATCTGGTTAGCCGGCCGGAGACCAGGAGAGTGCGGGGCGCGCCCGGCTCCGGGCCGAGGGCGCGGAGGGACGGAGGGACAGAGGGAGACTCACGCGTCTGCGCGGGGGTGGTCCATCCGCGCCGGCTGCTGCGGCGGCTCGGAGTCGACGCCGGCGACGACATGATGCTGGGATCCGGAACGACAAGGACCGCTCGCGCCGCGTTCGCCTGTTCCGCACCCTTCCCGCCCCGCCGCCGAGTTCCACGCTGCGCCCTCCCAGACCACGCGCGGTTACCCTCAAGGCGGCCACCCGGCGACTTACACAGGATACCTGCAGGGCCGGAGAGAAGACAACACACGCAGGGATGAGAGTTCCCGCCGGCGGTGCTGTCGTCACCGCCCCGCGCGGCGTCCACCAATCGTAGAGGCGCTCTCAAGAGGCTCCGCCTTTGGAAGGTGCCACTATGCATCGACAGGGGGGAACTGAACCGCTGCCTACGGAAAGCAGGCGGAGAGGTCTCCGGACCTTACCTTCTCTTCAGATGATCTGACTTCCGACCCGGTCGCGTTTTCGCGGGAAATCTGGGGAGTACCACCAGACCAATTGTTGGAGGGGTGTCTCTTCCTGTTAGCGTTGGCTAAGGCTATACTTCTTTGTCCCTTAGGCATTTTTTTTACTTCAGAAGACACCCTAAATACATTTTCCACCCTTTATCGAGGAATAATGTTGTCCATCTTGACCAGACCCCTACTTTGTGTTTTCCTCCCTCTGTCTTTAGTCGAATCCAATATTTAAATGTTGTCCCCATCTATTTCCGCGCGTCAAACCAATGGATTCCTATTTCTCCTTAAATTTGTGTACATGCTACTGGGATAACGTGCTATGCATTCATAAAACTGTATTTTAACATTGTGTAAGGGTACAATTTAGTGGCACTGAATATTTTCGTTGTTATATAGCCATAGATACACCCAAAACTCTTCCGTCATCCCCCAAAGAAAGGGCCAATAGCGGTGCTTTTATCGGGGGGAAACTCTAGCTACAGCCTATAGGGAGGGTCCCGCGTCGGAGCTCCGCCCCCCGCCCCGAGGCCCCGCCCCCGCCCCGAGGCCCCGCCCGCTACCCGGGCATTTCTCCTCCCGGGCTGAGCGCGCGCTTGCGCGGGAGATCGGGGACCGGCGTCATGGCGGACTCTGGAACCGGTGTGCGAGGCTCCCTGCTGCAGCTGCAGGAGTTCTTGTCCACCGCGGACCACTACAGCGCTGCCACGGCCAGTTATCAGCTGATCCGCGGCCTGGGGCAGGAGTGCGTGCTGAGCACCAGCCCCGCTGTGCTGGGTGGGTACCGATCTGGGCTGCGCGCGGCCCGCTCGCTTAGCGAGTTCTATTGGAGTCAATCATCTCAGCGTTTTTCCCTCAAGGGGTGTACTTAAGAGTAGTTTGAAGTCTCCCGAGTTTTTGTGCAAGTGTGTAAAGAGCGATTTGTCATACTGTTTCCCCCCAGCGTCAGAAGAAAGGTTTTTTAAAGTAGCTTTTAGCAAATGACCGCAGAGTTGGCAATCGTTGCTCTCCGAGGTGGGGGGAAAGGACTAAAAGTATTTTCTCCTACCTTAATTTTGCCTAAGCATGCCAGTAAACGCCCCCCATCCTGTTCCTGATTTTGAAAAGAACTACATAAATGCAACCGGAAAGTCATATTGTTTTTTGAGACAGGGTCTCTCTTTGCAGTGCAGCGTGGCCTTGAACTCGCAGGGATGCTCCTGCCTCAGCCTCCCCCCCTCCCCCACGCCCCACTCCCGTGCTAGCATTACAGGCCTGCGTCACCGTGCCCGCTTCTCGAGTTGTTCTTTTCATTTTTTAAGAATGTCTATATGAGGACTTTTTTCCGTTGTAGAAGTTCTTCAGCATTTCTAAGTTTAATTGTGCAATCCCTGAAAATTCCTGTAACCCTTTTTTTAAAAACACAAACATGCAAACCATTTTGTCTATATGGAGGGCTAGTGGAGATCCAAAAGGCCAGCAGTAAATACAGTGTAGAAGTGTCAACAACACTTTAAACAAGATATAGTATCCACATACTGTCGAGGACATACCAATAATAGGGAAATGGAGAATTTTAAAAACTAAATTGTGTAATTGCTCTCTGTCTTCAGTGTTTTTAGGTTAGAATTCATTTTTGTTACTTATTTCTAAAGCAGTTCTGTTTATTGCCAATATACAATACATGGAGAGATTATAAGGGAGTTTTCTACTGCTGATATAGCAGTTATGGAGACTTACTGTTTTAAAACAGTACAGTTATTCACCTTACAGTTCTGTAGTCAGGGGGCAGGGGATATAGTTCAGCGGCCCAAGTGCCTGCCTGGCAAGTGCAAGGCCCTGAGTTGATTCCTGGTACCCCTGAAAAAAGTTCTGTAGTCAGAAGCTAGACCTAGATCTCACCGAGCTAAAACCAAGGTACCAGACAGGGCTGGTTTTCTCTGTGAAGCTCTAGAGGAGAATCCGTTTCCTTATTCATTCGGGTTGTGGGACTGAGGCTCCTGATTTTTTGCTGGTGCACCCTGCTTCTAAAATACAGCCCCGCTGTCCTTGGGCATGTTGCCCATCCTCCAAGCCATCAACAGCGTGCCAGGTCCCTCAAAGGAGAGGTCTAAATCTCTCCTGCTTTCCCATCTTCCCATCTCTTTGACCTGCTCTTCTTCCCTGTCTTTTTTATTATT
>NW_004955454.1:7880109-7889211 GCF_000276665.1 Chinchilla lanigera | reverse complement strand
GGGCAGGTGCTATGCCCCTGAGCTAAATCCCCAGCCCCTGTTTGGGGAATTTGGAAGGTGCATTTAAAATATCTTGATGATCTTCAATTCCATTATCCTCTGGCTCCCTTTCCACCCTCCTGCTGCTGACCCCCTTCCACATCTTCAGAAGCTTACTTCCTGGTTCTCTGTCATCTCAAAAGATACACTGATTGATCGATGTATGTTTTAGGTTTCTCTACTGAGACATAAGCTGGTATATTTAACTGTCTGAGTCTAGCAATTTCACTTAAAATGATGGTTTCTAGTTCTACCCGTTTCTCTGCCAGTGGATAGCCCTATATCTCTTTTAAGGATGGTGTGACCACCTTGGGTCTACTGGATAATCCAAGTGAGCTGATAATCCCATTTCAAGTGAGCTGATTAGCAGCCTTAATTTGAATTAGGGGAATTAATTTCCTTTGGCATGTAAAATTACTATCTAGAGATGTGACACTAGAAGTTAGGGGATGGACTTCTTTGGGGTGGAGTGGTTATTTTGTCTGCTATGTTCCTGCTGAATATCATCCAGACTTTTTGGCTTTCCCTGTCCCAATTTTGCAGCCTTAGGGCTAGTGTTTTATCACTAGTGTGGTTTTCTGACAGGTGGTTTATGAAATGCTTCCTGGCAACTCTTTTAACTTCTCTTTTTTTAATTTTTGGTCCAGCATTACAGACTTCCTTAGTTTTTTCCAGAGATTTTGGTTTGCTTGTATTTATTCGGAAATCACTTAGCATTGATGAAGTAAGTATACAACTTTCATTTTGTTTCGTATATATTCCTTTATGTTCAAGCGATTCTTATTCTTACCCATGTTTACTGTGTTTATTTCTTTTATTACAGTTTCGTGATTGTAGAGAAGAAGCCCTAAAATTTTTATATGTTTTCATAGAAAAAATTGGCCAGAAGATCATGCCTTATTCTCTTGATATTAAGGTAAAGGAAAAAGAAAAAAACAGACCTCAGTATATGTTAGCTTATGATGTAAGGGACTTAGATTTTTATTGTATTTATGCCTTTCTTGTTGGGAGGTTTACTTATTTCTCCTTAGTTGTGTTAGAAATGAAGTGAGCTTTTTATTATTTGTTTTAAATTTAATAAAACCCTTGTCAGAGAAGCTGATAATTTTTCATAACTATTGTGATAACTTTTTGCACATTGGATAAAATCTTTTACAAAAAGTCATAATAAATAGGATTTTTGAATGGTGGGCAAACTCCAGGGAACTTGAGATGATGTTAAAGAACCCTGCCTGTCGCAGTTTTCTCTTTGACAGCAGCCTGACGGTTGCCCCCCATTTTCCAGCCTGCCTTCACTGGGTTTCCTCTTGAAACTAGCAACCATAAAATTAGGTTGTTCTTTCTTGGCCCTGATTGTGCCTTTTTTTTTTTTTTAATTTTTTGGGTACTGGGAATCAAACTCACAACCTCACACTTGCCAAGCAGGCTCTTGTGCCACTGAGCTATATCCCCGGCCCTATTGTGTCTTTAATAAGCGCCACTTATCAGGGTAAATTGTGTTGGTCCTAAATTTGCGTCTAGTTCTTATATGCTGAGAATTAAGGAAGTTTGTGTTCAATCTGAGGTCATTTGAAAGAAGACACTATTGGCTTCCGTATTGTAGGTCCATGTTCAGGGATTCAACCACCTCTGGGTTAAAACTATAAAAACAAATCGAAAAAAAATTGCATCTGTACTGAACATGTAAGGCTTACTTGTTATTCTCCAAATAGCACAGTACAGTACAGCAACTATTTATACAGGTTTGCGTTGTACTAGGGATTATAAGTAATGTGGAGGAGATGATTTGAAGCATGTGTATAGGTTGTATGCAAATACACTATTTTAGTTTTTTTTATGTTTTTGTTTTTCTTCTGGTACCAGGAATCGAACCCACGACCTTGCGCTTGCCAGGCAGGCGCTGTGCCACTGAGCTAAATCCCCAGCCCCACAAATACACTATTTCATATAAGGGACTTGACCGTTTGCAGATTTTGATGTCCTAAATTAATCTCCTGCAGCTACTGAGAGACAACTATATTATGAAAATTATAATTAGCTGAAATTACAAAATGCTGTTTTTAATAATTATCCATCTTTTTTAGAAGGCTTTTATTTTATTCCCTTTTTATTTCTAGTCAGTCTTGCTTGTAATCTTTTCAGTTTTTGTTCTTTCTTTTGAGACACAGTCTTGCTATGTAGTTCAGCTGGCCTTAAACACACTGTGTAGCCCACACTAGCCTCGAACTCATGGTGATCTTTCTGCCTCAGCATTACAGGCTACCCTACCATGCCCGGGTCTCTTGATATTAAAAAAAAAAACTTGCTCAGTAGTAAAAGCAGCTTAATATTTATATAGTGTATCACACTTTACAAAGTTCTTTAATGTACAGTTTGTTTTACTACTTTTTACCAGTGCAGCAGATGGAACCCTGGACCTGCTGAGGTGCCCATTTTTTTATATTTTTAAAAGTTTCTATTGTTATTACAAACACAGCGTATTGCATCAATGTTTTTTTGGTACTGGGAATCGAACTCAGGACCTTGCGCTTGCCAGACAGGTGCTTATGTTGCTGAGCTATATCCCGGGCCTGCATCAATGTTTTTAAGGTTTTTTTTGTTGTTGTTATGTTTTGTTTTTGATGGTACTGGAGATTGAACCCAAGAGCTCTTGCATGGATTCAAGCATTCTTCCCCTAGCTCCAAGTCCAGCATTTTTACTCTCATTAAGTTGCTCAGACAAGCTTCCAATAAGCACTCCTGCCTCAGCCTCCCAAGTAGCTAGGTTTACAGGTGTGTGTCCTCATGTCTGGCTTCTGTAAGCTTTAATCTGTATACTTATATATTGTAATGCTATACTTTTAAGTGCTAAATCTGAAATTTTAATATGTCATATTTTGGTATTACTCCTCAGTGATGTAGTTTTAGCTATTAAGTCTTGGTCCTTATATCTTAATGATTTTGGTATGTCTCCTTTTAAAACTTAGACTACCTGTACCAGTGTTTATACAAAAGACAGAGCTGCTAAATGTAGAATTCCAGCCCTAGATCTTCTCATTAAGGTAATTTCATATTTTTAAGTATTTTGTGTTAACTTTTAAAACAGCAATTGGAGTTTGTTTTGGGTGAGTGTTTTAGAGGAGGAGAGGGTCGAATCATGTTGGTGCATGGATGAGACACGTTTCCAACCGTCACCAAACCATATCCTGATGATGGTTCTTGTGCCCTCCTGACTGGTAAAAGAAGAATCTGGGGTTGTGAAGGGAAAGAAGGAGAGAAATAACTACAGAATTTACTACTCATCCACTTACCACTCTTACTGCCTTTGGTGAAACCTAATGCTGTTAGGAATTGCCGAAAGATCACTTTGTTGTGTCTGTCAGGACTTTTCTCCTGAGGCCTTGGCAGTGGGAATGGGAATGTTGTATTTCAACATAGGGCTCCCCCATCTGTGTGTCTGTGTCTTGTTTGCGTCTCTACTTCAGCATTCCTTTGATCCTGGTTGGTCTTTGGTCTTGAGTGTGTCCGAGGGAGTGTTTCTAGTCATGTTAGTGGTTTCCAGGGGAACTAAAATTAAGCCTAGAGCATCCTTCTCTTGTGCCTTCTCACCACCCACATCAGGCCCCACCTCCCGGTCATCTCAGTAGAGGTGAGTCCTGAGTGTGAATCCTCCGGGGATGCGGGGTTCTGAAGTTCCACCGTGGGTAGCTGCACAGTACAGGAGCCGGTTTCTATATCGTCCTCCTTAGAAAATGCTAATCTATGTTCTTTTAGTTACTTCAAACTCTGAGAAGTTCTAGAGTCATGGATGAGTTTAAAGTTGGAGAATTATTTAATAAATTTTATGGAGAACTTGCCTTGAAAACCAAAGTACCAGACACGGGTGAGACTCATTTCAGCGTTACTTCAAATATTTGATTTTATTTATTCTGTTTATTTATTTTGGGGTTTTTGAGTCAGGGTCTCACTGTATAGTTTAGGCTGGCCTTGAACTCATGGCACTCTTCCTGCCTCAGCCTCCTGAGTGCTGGGATGACAGGTGTGCACCACCATGCCCACCTTTTAAATATTTTAATAAATTAACATAGCACAGGTTTAATGTTTCCTTTGCCAGGGTTTTAAACGTTTTACAGATGAATCCTTTTTTTTGCTGAAAATGTACCAAAATGGAACAAAAACAATGTGTGAAGATTTCTGTCTGTAAAAGTGTTGATCTTTACAAAATGATTCCTTTATACACAAAACACATATTAACTGTGATTTAGTTTATAATAGTACACTGGCATAAAACTTGGGAAAAAGTCTGGCACACAAGTCTAGGAATTTTATGTGTTTTATTAGAAAATTGCTTTTGAACTAACTGGCCGTTTATTTTCTTATTCATACATTTTTATTATGTTAGCTTTAAGTTAACTTTTTGTTACCTTTAAATTTAGTTTTAGGACTTCATTTGTCTAAATTTTATTTTTCAGTTTTAGAAAAAGTATATGAGTTCCTAGGAGTATTAGGTGAAGTTCATCCTAGCGAGATGATAAATCATTCGGAAAACCTTTTCCGGGCGTTTCTTGGTGAACTGAAGACGCAGGTATGATGAACTTGACGATACTTTGCTTCCATAGACTTAGTTGCCCTTTTCTCATTGAGTAATATCTTCTTAAAACCGTTCTTTAGATGACGTCAGCAGTAAGAGAGCCGAAGCTCCCCGTGGTGGCCGGCTGTCTGAAGGGCCTGGCCGCACTTCTGTGCAACTTCACCAAGTCCGTGGAGGAAGGTATTACTGGGCTCCGCTTGATCTTCTTTCTCTTATCTCTATCCGAAAACTACGTAAGCCTAACAGAAATTGCCTGTCTGGGAAGCAGGGAGCCCAGAAAGCCTGAGAAGAAGGGGCAAGGAACCCTGCCCGGGATCTAGCTCAGTGGCACAAGCGCCTGCCTGGCAAGCGTAAGGTTCTGAGTTCGATTCCCGGTACCAAAAGAAAAGCTGGAAGGGGCAAGGAACCAAATATGGTCTCAAGGTCGTCCCCATCCCCTCACCCACGGGCCCTGCCTCCTCAGAGCGCGTTCAGCTGTGAGCCCCTCAGTAGGTTAACCCACTGAGGACAGACATTAGTGCTCTCAGAATCCAAGCAATTCTCCAGGAGATTGATGCTTAATCCCGTCAAGTGGACGGTCAAGATAATGGGCACAACCACCTCGAATTATAGTTGGGTGCCTGTTCTGTCTTCCCTTCGGGTCATAAACTCACCAAGGCCGGAAGTCAGATTTTAGGGCCAGGGACATAGCTCAGTGGTGCAAGTGCCGCTCTGGCAAGCACAAGGGCCTGAGTTCGATTCCCGGTATCCAAAGAAAAAAAGAACTAAATTACCCTTTAAGTTACAAAAGTCAGATTTTACTCACATTTGTAATTTGTGAATACTATTTATCATGTACTATTTGTAGAACAAATGCCTGGAAATATTGAAGGGGAAATAACGTGGTTGGCCTTGAGTGAATTATTTCATTCAGTCCTCCAGGCAACTCTAAAAGAAGATATAAACTATCTTTTTACAGATAAGAAAGCTGAGGCCCTGAGAGAATTAACTAATCTAACAGAGCTTAAAAGTGAAGAAGTGGAATTTAAACTTGTATCTCTGTTATTTCAGATTCTTTTTGCTTTCCCCTCAAGGAATAACTGCAATAGTAATAACCTGCAGTTGTCTGCCTGGATCAAATGGTGGAAGAGATTACAAGCTCCTGAATGCACAGGAGCCTATTGGAGTTAATACAGATGTGAGGCTGTCTAAACTCTGTTGCTTAGTACAATGGCTCACTCCTGTAATCCTAGCTACTGGGGTGGCTGAGGAAGGTGGCTTAGCAGTTTGAGGCCAGCCTGATTCTTTCTCAAAATAAATGAACAGGGCTGGGATATAACCCAATGTGAGGCCCTGGCTTCAATCACTTGTCTCACAAAAACATAAAATAAAACTATGATTTGTAAAATCACTGGTAAAGTATGTCAGACAATATTTCTATGGTTTTTTTGTCTTTTTGAAATAAGGTCTCACTGTGCAGTTCAGGCTGGCCTTGAGCTCAGTTTGTAGCCCAGGCTGACTTCAAACTTGCAAAGATTTTCCTGCCTCAGCCTCCTGAGGCTGAAGATTACAGGCGTGAGCCACCATGCCTGGCTTTGTTACAATTTGTAACAAAAGACTTTTTGTTATTTCCCCAGATCCACAGACTTCAAAGGAGATTTTTGATTTTGCACTCAAAGCAATTTGTCCTCAGGTAGGATTAATACTGTAATTCGTTTACTGTTGAGTTTGTGATTTTCATACACTAATAGTGAATTTTTTTTCTGAAATAGATTGATCTGAAGAGATATGCTGTACCCTTGGGTAAGACTCTGTCTTTAATAATTTAGATTACTAAATTAACATCTCAAGTAAGTTTTTGGTTAAACTACCAATGAAAGTGATTATAATAATGTCTGTGATGTTTCCATTTTTTATAGGGAGGCTTTTGGGAACTGAGCATTTAGCGTACACTTTGGTTAAAATGATCATACTCGGGTTATGTAACTTAAAATATATTTTGGGACCTCTTTCAGGGAATCCAGGCTATTTGATTCTGACTTTGACCAAATAAATCCTGATCCTCTTTCTGACTCTTATGTGGGGTTCATTGGCCAGATCATGGGCCTGCTGGTGGCAGTAGTGTGTTCTGGGTCACCATACTGTAATATTTTAAATCTTCATGAACATAGTGTTAATTTTGATCCGCGTCTACAGCTTTGTTGATGCTCTCTTTAGGTGTATGTTGTCTCACACTAAGTACAGTGGTCTTTGCTCTTACAGCCGGCCTCCGCTTATTTACCCTGCATGCATCGCAGCTTAGCACCTGCCTCCTGGACAACTATGTGTCTTTATTTGAAGTACTGTCAAAATGGTGCAGCCACACAAACATAGAACTGAAAAAAGCTGCGTATTCAGCCCTGGAGTCCTTTCTGAAACAGGTACTACACATTCAAGTTTCACTTAAAATGTTTCTTACAAAAGAATTAAGTTATAATCTTACGCCTGCATATTTGACAAATAAATACCAATTGATCCATTAGCTCTTACGGAACTTAGAGCAGAATGCTTTACATGGGTGGCAGGCAGACCGAGGGAGGCAGGAAGATACCAGATTAGATCAGGACACAGAGCCAAGATCGAGGTAAGTATGGTGGAACAAGGACGGGAAGCAGGAGTGAGTGTGCTTCGGAGCCCTGGTCTCAGGGATGTCCTGAGGATCCAGAGGAGTCTGGAAATCCCTCTAGTCAAGCTAGGCACTAAGGAGCCAGGTTCCTAGGTTGGCTCTGATAAAAAATACTTGATATTCACGATAAAAATTTTGTTTAGAACACTGTTATAAATGGGTAAGTGGTAATTATGAGGTGTGATTGAAAAATGTGGTGAATACTTGAATTAAAAAAATATTGACCAGGTGTGGTAGTATATGCCTACAGTCCCAGCACCGGAGAGGCTGAGGCAGGAAGATTGCCACAAGTTTGAGGCCAGTTGGCTACATAGTGAGTTCAAGGCCTGCCCAAACTACATGTCTCAACTAAAAAGATACATATAGATATATTATTATACTAAAAGACACATCGCCATTAATCAGTCCCCCTCAAAATACTCCCCCTTGCCCCTTTCTGTAGCAGTTCTGAAGTCCTCTTCCGTGAGTGTCTTTAGTTGCGCTGTTGCAGCTGCTTTGATGTCCCGAACTGATGCAGACTGTTTACCTTTCATGGTCATTCGACTTCGGGAAAGAATCGGAAGTCGCACAGCACCAGATCTGGTGAATGAGATGGATGAAGAATATACTGTAACGTTTTTATGAGCCTGTCTCCTCGTCAGATGGCGCGTGGCAGCAGTATTCGCTGTGTTGTTGGTCATACCTTATAAAGACACGAAAGAGTATAGGAGCCAGCCTGCGAGTTTATACCTGACTAGGGGGTGAAAGAGGATGAGAACCAAAGAGACAGAATTGGATTAAAAGGTGAGGGGCCAACGGGCTCTGGTCTCCCTTCGACAAGCAGCCCTGAGTGTAGCCTCTCCTGCCTGTATTCATTCAGACAGGAAACATGCAAGTAGAATAAGACAAGATTCTTCTGCCTCCCACTAGCCATAGCCATGTCCAGGTAGACGCCGGGGTCCCAGTGGTGTTGACTTCTCCCTGGAACCTGCAGCGTGTCGGCACGCTTGCACACCGCCTTTCTCCTTAGCGCTCACCGAGCAGGCCCGTTAGGTCTCAGTTCTCCCTGTTTGATCTCCCACGAAAGAGGACTTCCAGAACTGTTTCAGAAAGTGGCAAGAACAATGGGGTAAGAGTGTCCAAAGTGAGCGGGAGTGATTTCAAGGGGATTAATGGCAGTGTGTCTTTTACTATAATATATATTTTTAAAAATTTACATATTCATTATATTTTGATCACCCCTTGTAAATGCACAGGCTTATCTATGAAAACTTGTGTGTACTGTGGTACAGACAGTGTTGGCCTGAGGGTTAGTTTGATGTGGCAAAGGGAGAGAAAGCATTTCTGTTGCTTGTCTGGGTCTAGCCCGACTCCCACAAAGCTGACAGGTGCAGTCCGTCTCTGCTTCCCTCCTGCTGCCCTCGGTCCCGCCCAGCTTCTTAGCATTGCCTGTTACTCTCAATGTCCCTGTCTCCCTTATCTCTCTCACTGGCATTAAGGTTGCTGCCTTTCTTCCTGTACCTTCTCATAAAACTTCTGCTTCATTGGCTGGTCTTACTTGCTAAGGAAAATAAAAACTTGTGGAATGTTTTTTTAACATATTTACATAAATATGTTTGGATTTTAATAAACATGTGCTTTCAAGAAATGGAATTTTAAGCTGGACATAGTGGTGCACACCTGTAATCCCAGCCCTCTGGGAGGCTGAGACAGGAGGATCACAGAGTTGAAGCCCAGCCTGGGCAACTTAGCCAATGAGACCCCTAGTGAGACCCTGTCTCAAAATTTTAAAAATGGCCAGGGATATAGCTCAGTGTGAAGGCTCTGGGTTTAATCCCCAATACTACAAAAAAAATAAATAAATAAAATA